>NC_071398.1:79141006-79334287 GCF_022682495.2 Desmodus rotundus
GGCTGGTGCTACCCAGCGCCCCCTGCTGCCCACAGTGTCCATGGACAGCGGGTCTCTGGTGCTGTCAGCCATTGGCGACCTCCCCGGGGGCTCCAGCCCATCGGAGGACTCATGCCTGCTGGAGCTGCAGGGCTCCGTACGCTCTGTGGACTACGTGCTCTTCCGCTCCATTCAGCGTAGCCGCGCGGGCTACTGCCTCAGCCTGGACTGTGGCCTTCGCGGCCCTTTTGAGGACAGCCCTCTGCCCCGGCGGCCCCCAAGGGCGGCCCGCTCCTACTCCTGCTCTGCCCCGGAGGCCCCACCCCCTCTGGCCCCACCCCCCACAGCTGCCCGCAGCTGTCACAGGCTGGAGGGCTGGCCGCCTTGGGTGGGACCCTGCTTCCCAGAGCTAAGGCGGAGGGTCCCCAAAGGCGGCAGCCGGCCAGCTGCAGCCCCTCCCACAAGAGCCCCGACCCGCCGCTTCAGCGATAGCTCAGGTTCCCTCACCCCACCGGGGCACCGGCCTCCTCATCCGGCTCCCCCACCACCACTGCTGCTGCCACGGTCCCACAGTGACCCAGGCATCGCCACCTCCAGCGACACAGGTGAGCACCTCCCTACCCCCACCACCCCCACCACCAAGGTTCAGGAAAGGGCAGGCACTGGGAGTTAGAAGGCCAGTGATGGCCACCAGGATCTGGGACACTGTTGAGGTCCATGAAGAGGTTGAAAGGTGAGTTCACTCCCGCAGTGGACAATTCTTGAGTGCTGACCTCTTAGAAACAACTTCGTGGCTAAAAGAGGATTTGTTCTGTGAAACCAATTCCACAGCTCACAGCTTGGGCCAGTTACCAAGCCTCAGTTTCTCACCTATAAAATGGGTATCATAATTGTACTTCTACCACAGGTACTATAAAATAGTGGGAAATGAGGTAATGCAAGTAAAATGCTCAGCACAAAAAGTGCTCATTATCACCATTATGTGCTGGGGAGGATGCTGCTATGAACGATACTGCCTTAGTCCCTGTCTTCGAGAACTGTACCATCTCTGGGCCTGAATTCTCACAGGAGGGTGGTAGGATGGGTGGGCATGTCCATTGGGCACTTCCATTCAGTCCCTGGCTCCTCTCCTTCCCAGCTGACTTCAGGGATCTTTATACCAAAGTGCTTGAGGAAGAAGCTGCTTCTGTTTCCTCTGCAGATACAGGTCAGGCATGTGGTTAGTGCCCAGGGGTTGGGAGCTGAGGGAGTGCTGCCTGGCCCTCTGCACCTCCCATTCCACCCACTCTGCCTCTCTCTGTCTCTCTCTCCAGGGCTCTGCTCTGAAGCCTGCCTCTTCCGTCTGGCTCGATGCCCTTCCCCCAAGTTGCTACGTGCTCGTTCTGCTGAGAAACGAAGACCTGTTCCCACCTACCAGAAGGTCCCCTTGCCCTCGGGCCCTGCACCTGCCCACTCACTGGGGGACCTAAAGGGCAGCTGGCCAGGCCGGGGCTTGGTCACTCGTTTCCTGCAGATGTCCAGGAAAGCCCCAGACCCCAGTGGAAATGGAGCCCGGGGGCATAAGCAGGTAGGCGTTAGGAAAGCCTGGGAAGGTGCCCGGGAAAGCCTGGAACTTCAGGTTGGGCCACATTGATGTCCTCTCCTGTGTCCCCCTTCAGGTGCCCCAGAGCCCTTGGGGACGACCAGGGCGAGAGAGCCTCCATCTTCGAAGCTGTGGGGATCTGAGCTCCAGCTCCTCCCTGCGGCGCCTCCTGTCTGCCCGCAGGCTGGAGCGTGGTACCCGCCCCCACAGTCTCAGCCTCAATGGGGGCAGCCGGGAAACTGGGCTCTGACGTGGGCTTCTTGCTACATGGAACAGATCCGTATGAATGATGGGCCACAGGCACCAGCTGGTTGGGACCAGCAGCCTCCAGCATTCCCTTACACTGGCTGACACAAAACGAAACCCGCTGTACACCCCAAAATCATCCCTTTCCCTCCTACCTCTGGGGGGCTCCTTCTGCTTGCCTCAGCTCCTCTGGCCTGGGAGAGCTTCTGTCCTGTACTGCATGAGTAATCAGGCTATTGGGGGAGATACCCTGCTTACAGCATTGGAGAAAGAAAATAATCAAGTCCTACCCCGTAGCTCTCTGATTTGCCAGGGGCACTGTGGCCAGAACAAGGCGTGTCCCAAGTATTTAAACATAAAGGGCCATATGCCTGTGCAATTGGGTGGTGAAGCATGAAGAGTCTTAAAAATCTGGGTGGCTTCTCAGCTCCGCCACCTGTAGCTGCATGACGTTGGGCAAGTTATTTAACCTCAATTTCCTGACCTTTAAAACATTGTGAGGACAAATGTTTGTAAAACTCAATGCTACGTAAGCCTTTAATAAATTTTAATTTTTCCCTTCACTTCTGGGAAATTTTGTTCTAGCATCTTGCATAGATGAAACTCTCTCAAGACTGACATTTCTTTCCAGCTGCCACACTGTATCTCTGGTCCTTTTCATGGGAGAACATTTTCTCTTCCCTGCACTTCCTTACCCATTCCACTACCTCTTCCCAGGCACTGGTCTTGATAAAGTTTCCAGCAACCAAAAGGGGACCATTTCTCAACCTCTGAGAAGCACTTACCCAGAAGATCAGTATCTTTCCTCTTGACTTTTTCCCTCTCATCTTTGAAGATGCCCTGTTCTCCTATTTGTCCCCCTACTTTACTCTCTCGGTATCCTTTGCAGCTTTTCCACCTCTGCTGTACTACTTAACACTGGAAGCCCCAGGGCTCTCTCCTTGGCCCTTTTCTATTTTCACTCTGTCTGTAGATGGTTCTACAAAGATCCATGGCTTAAATACTACCTATGTGTTCATGGATAACACATAGGTAGTTGACCTCTCCATGGGCTCAAACCTCCAACTTGACCTCTCTGCTTGGATGTCTAATGGGCATCGCAGCCTCAACATGGCCACAGCTGGACTCTTGGCTCCCACCCCCAGCACCTGGTCCTGTTCCTTCTCAAGAAGTGGCATCACCACTCAGCCAGCTGCGTATTCCAAAAGCTTGGGACTCAGCCTGATTTCTTCATTTCTTTCATCCAACACACCTAATTCTATCCTGAAATCATCCCTGTCTCACCAGCTACCTAGTTCAAGCTACCAATTTCTGTCAGCACCTGAATCGATCTATTTCCTCGTTTCCTAACAATCCATTCTCCACTCAGCAAAATAAGAAATCATGTCACCCTGGCTGGTGCGGCCCAGTGAATTGAGTGCCAGCCTGCGGACAGAGAGGTTGCTGGTTCCACTCCCAGTCAGGGTGCATGCCTGAGTTGCAGGCCAGGTCCCCAATAGGGGGCTTGAGAGAGGCAATGGATTGCTATTTCTCTCGCGTATCATGTTTCTCTCCCTCTTTCTCCTTTCTCTAAAAATCAATAAATAAAATCTTTAAAAAAATGACACATCAAGGTTCCACCAAAATCTAATGTCTTTCCATGAGTATTTAGAATAATCTACAAACTCCTTCTGAGACCACGGTCAGGTACTCCTGGATCTGGCTTGCACAAGGGCCTTTGTACCTGCTCTTTCCCAAGCATGAAACGTTCTGCCCTAAGGCTATTGCCTTCACCTAAGCCAAACTCGGGTCTTCGTTCCATTCCCACCTTCTCGTGAGCAATGTCCAGTCATTTTATCACACTGCCATTTTGTTTTGAGCACTTACCACTATCTAAAATTATCTTGTTTTTGTCTGTGTCGTCCAGTAGAATGTAAGAGAGCCGCAATTTGCTCGTTGCACTGGGCCTAACATTTGGTAGGTCCTTAACAAACTCAAGTTGCTGATGTGGCAGAGGGGGACCCTATGATTTTTGGGATAGCTGCGATACCCTACTCGGAAGGAAGGGGCACTGCCCACAGATGGCGTCAGGCTGCAACGCTTCTTGAATAACTCACCATCATAACAACCCCGCCTCAGGGAAGGTTGGGGTGTGGCCAGGACGGCAAAATAAGGTAGCAGGACGTGAAGCCTGGGGTTCCCAACGGGGCAGTTTCTGGGCACTGAACGTTCCCTATTCTGAGGGTCCCAGAGGATGAAGCCCAAGGAGCTGGACTTAGCTTCCAGGAGCTAGACTACTTGAAGAATTCCGTCCCCCACCCCACCCAACTTCCCTTTCTCCCTCTACAAAGCGTGCTGCCCTGCGTTGGCCGAGACGCATGGGCGTTTCATGACTCTCGCTCCTTACCAGTACATCCCAAATACACTTGCGCACTATCTGGGTTACGGCTGGTCGGAGAGAGCCGTTTGTTCCTAGGAAAACCAATGATACGTGCTGAAGGTGCCTGCGTCCCTCCCCCTGACCATTACAGAGCGAGTCACCGCCCCTTCCTGGCCCCGCCCCACGAGCCCTGAGCGTCTGTCGGCTGCGCAACACCGGTCGCTGCCTCGCTCACACGCAGACTCCGAAAGGCCTCATTCTCTAGCCCCGCCCACTCCGCTTTGGAGACTGCAGTGGGATTTCCCTTCGCCTCCAGTTGGGGTTGCTGTTTTACTTCGCCTACGGTAGGCGTAATGGATGTAGCACCGTTTGGATCTTAACTTTCCCCTCCCGGCGTTTGCACTTTACCTTTTTATCATCATTATTTGTAGGGATGGTCGTAATTTACTAATGAAGAAGAGGGGATAAAAATCTTCGAATTCTCCTTTATCCACTTGCTTATTGAGGGGTGGAGTGGAAATAAGGTCTGTGTAATTTATCTGTTCCCCAACCATTTGACAAGCGTTCACTGAGCACTGGACTAGTGCCGGTCTCTATGCTACGCATCCGGGATACGGCCATTGGGGGTAGGAGGGGAGCGAGGACAGAGTTGGCTATACCTTACCGGGCTTACGCACTGACCCATCAGCAGGCAAACGAATTAGTAGGCCACTGGACGCTGTAGCTGACATTAAACCACTTCTACAATTAATTGTGGTAACAGCTGCAAAAGAGATGTAAGGCTATGAGCTTGTGTTAGAGGAGTGCTGTGTGTAGAGGGAGAGAATTTTTGGAGAAAACGATGTCTGAGATGCGTTCTGAAAGATGAATAGGCATTAACTAGGCTAAATGGAGGTAAAGAGTAATGTATACTGAAGGAAGGGCCTTTATGAGCACTCTGAGGTATGGATTGAGAAAAAGGGGCAAGTCCATGGCAGACTGTAATTGACACCTCCCCACCTACCACCTTATTTCTACACAGCAGCCAAAATGATCTTAAAACTATAAATCTGATCTTGCCACTTCTGTGCATCAAACTCTCCAGTGATTTTCCGTCTTAGGACAAAATTCAGGCTCCTTACTATGTCCACCCAGGCCTACAGAATCTGGCCCCCAACTTTCTTTTCTAAATTCACTTCTTACAATGATCCCTGTCACTGGTTCTATCCAACACTCCCTACCCCTTTATTTTGCTTCATAGTCCTCATGACCATGTGAAGTGATGTGGGTTTTTTTTTGTCTATCAGCCACTAGGACATAAACTCCATACAGCCAGGGACTTTATCATCTTACTGCTGTGTTCTCAGGATCTAGAACAATGCCTGGCACATCGTAGATGCCCAGTTATTGTTTATTGAATGTGTGAGTTGGTCTGGCTGGTGTAGCTCAGTGGATTGAACACCAGCCTGTGAACCAAGGGGCTGCAGGTTTGATTCCCAGTCAGGGCACATGCCTGGGTTGTGGGCCAGATCCTGATGAGGGGCACATGTCGGGCACCTGCATATTGGTGTTTCTCTCCCTCTCTCTCCATCCCTCCTTCTCTGCATGAAAATAAATAAATAAATAAAATATTTTAAAAGTTAAAAAAAAAAAAAGGAATGTGTGATTTGGGACGCACATAGCAAGGGTGCCTAACCCAGTCTGAGTTGTCAGGAAAATGGTACTGATGGCGGTGATACTAAGGCTGAGACCGTAATGATGAAAAAGAAGAGTTATTCATTTTTTTCAAGAGAAGAGAAGAAAGTACGCATCACAGGGAGGAGAGCAGAGGTCAGATGCAATGCAGCCTGTAAGAGGAACTGGGGCTGGAGGTGCAAGTGCAGATGTGAGGAATGAGGGTGGAACAAATATCCTGTAAGCCCTCTCAAAGGCGGTGTGGTGCCATTGAAGGATTTGAGGAGGGAGAGTGGTAGGTTCAGAATTTATATTTTAGTTAGACCGCCCAGTTCTTCTCAGAGAGTGGACTGGAGGTTTCAAGACTGAGAGAGATGTTTCGGTAGTCTAGGAGAAAAATAATGGGGAGAAGGGTACCCGGAGAGGACAGAGTCGAGAATGAGCTCCGTGGGGATATAAGACTAAACTAAAAGAAACAAAAATTTGTCAAGTTAAAAAATGAGCCCCAGATTCTGGGAGGAAGGGGATCCATTTACAGAGAAAGAGAACACTGGAGGAAGAACAGGTTTGGCTGGGGGAGAGGGTGATCTCATGATGGTCCTGCTGAGGCGTCTCTGAGACACCCAGAGGAAAGGTCTGGTGGTCAGAGTCAAGACTGTCACATAGTCAATCCCAGCAGGAACATTGGGATTGGAGGTTGGTATTTGGGCACCAAAAGCAACTAGAAGAGAATCAAAGCCATGGGGTTGTCTCTTTGGAGAGAGCATGATGTATGAGAAGAGAAGACCTAGGACAAACCCTAAGGAACACCCGCAGACAGAAATAGATGAAGCCTGCAAAGGAGAAGGAACAGACAGAAAAGTGGGAGAACAGGCCTGGCTGGTGTGGCTCAGTTGGTTGGAGCATTTGGTCCCATAACCAAAAGGTTGCAGGTTCGACCCCCGGTCCAGTCAGGGGTGCATGACACCCCACCCCCAGTTTGGACACGTACAATCCCTGGTCTGGGTGCAACCAATCGATGCTTCTCTTGCATTGATGTTTCTCTCCCTTCCTCTCTCTCTCTCTAAAAAAGCAAATGGATGCCCTGGCTGGTGTGGCTCAGTGGATTGAGTGCTGGCCTGCGAATCAATGGTTGCTGGTTTGATTCCCAGTCAGGGCACATGCCTGGGTAGCAGGCCAGGCCAGGTCCCCAGTTGGGGGCATGAGACAGGCAACCAATCAATGTATCTCTTGAACATCGATGTTTCTCTCCCTCTCTCCCTCTCCCTTCCCCTCTCTCTAAAAATAAATAAATAAATAAATAAAATCTTTAATTTAGAAAAAAGCAAACGTGTGTGGCGGGGGGAATGTCTTTGGGTGAGGGTAAAAAAGGAAAAAAGAACAATGGGAGGACATCCAGCCAGGAGAGTAGAGTCATAGAAACAAAGGAGAATACTTCAAGAAGGGAGGGATCAGGGCAAGAGTTTTGGAAATGAGGAAACTGAAGCTCGAGACAAGTCAAGTAACTTCCCAATACCTCAGATCTAGTGAGTAATGAAGCAAAGATTTCAGTCCTGCGCAGTCACTGGTGTTCATGCTAAAACACCCGCTCATATTGCTGCTCCTTAAGGAGAGAAATGGTGGCAGCCAGAGGGAGCAAGGCAGGAGGCAGAGGTCTTGGGCAGAAGACTCTCCACTACCTGCAGGGAAAAAATAAACACCAAATAACAGTAACAATAACGCTTCCTGCCACCAATATGGAACTTTACAGTTCTCAAGGCGTGCCTTCACAGACATCATTCTCGTCTGTGATCCTCATCACAGTCCTACATGGGAGGGTCAGAACAGCTAGGGTTGTGCCAGGAGGTTCACAGATGGTATGTATGTATGTATGTATTTAATTTAAACCCATATTTCTGTAGCCTCAACCACGCCCCCTTCATTTGGTCTTATTTTAAGTATAATAATCATCTTCAGAGTTAGCCTCATTCTTTCTGAAGTTCACCACTCCTTGCCTCAAACCACACCAAGGACAGTCTCTGAAACACTGGTGTGGATGGTAACTTCACCTATTCATTCATTCAGCAAACATTGAACCCCCATTCTGTGCTTGCCTCAGAGAAGAGTTCTGAGGTTTCAAAGACTTAGCAATCATGAAATTTGCTCTGCATTTTTATAAACATAAGAAAGACTAAAAACATACCACTGAAATATCTGGGAGGCTGTATGACATGATGACTAAGAGTTGCTTGGGCTTCAGAGTAGTACAGATTTGAAACTAGGCTTGGCCCTGCCACTTATTTAACTTCTCTCGGTCTCAGTCTTCGCACGTGTAACTTGGAGTTGTCAGGCTAATGCATGTGATAAGTACTCAGGAGAGCCTGGCTGGTACCTGGAGAAAAAATATAGGACAGCACATGAGGTATGGGTACTTTCCATGTGCACTGAGCTTTACAATGAATGCTATGGTTATTGTCTAACAGTTGTTTAGCCCTGGCTGGTGTGGCTCAGTTGATTGATAGATGGCCTGTGAACCAGAGGGTTGCTGGTTCGATTCCCAGTCAGGGCACATGCCTGGGTTGCAGGCCAGGTCCCTGTAGGAGACATGTGAGAGACAACCACACATTGATGTTTCTCTCCCACTCTTTCTCCCTCCCTTCCCCTCTCTAAAAATAAATAAATAAAATCTAAAAAAAAGCGTTGTTTAATCAAAACTAACTTTATAGTGGTAATCATTGTGTAGTATGTTCATGGATCAAATCATCACATTACACACCTTAAACTTACAGTGTTATATGTCAATTAAAACTCCATAAAGTTGAAAAAAAGAGTTGTTTACAGGTGAATTCAAGGGTGAAGCCACAGCCTAGTAAGGGGCAGAAAGGTCTAGTCTCACTGGAGAAAGAAGTCCTTTTTGGTGTCAATAATCAGGAGGAGTGGTGTATCTTCAGATCAGAAGCCAGAATGGAAAGGACCGGTTCTAGGCTGATTGGTAAGGTTTAGTCATTCACTGATTTAGTAAGTATTTTTGATCACCGACTCTCTGTTGTGCATGGAATGCGAAAGTATCTTTCTTTGACTTGACCATGAAGATAACAGTGGGACTGAGAGGGGCATCCTCCTTGGGGAGTTGGTCTGAGGCCTAAGGAGCCTGTCTCCAGGGCAGGAATTTGCCATCTGAACCAAGCCTACAGCACGGCAAAGTGCTGGCACGGCAAAGTACTGGTAGAAGTGGGATCAGAATTCTGTTTGAATTTCTGCTTTTGCTAATATTGCCCTAGGCCCTGGCTGGTGTGGCTCAGTGGATTGAGCGCTGGCCTGAAAACCAGAGGGTTGCTGGTTTGATTCCCAATCAGGGCACATGCCTGGGTTGTGGGCCAGGTGCCTAGTAGGGGACATACCCACAAATGTTCCCTGACAGGGAAGGGAACCCACAACCTCAGAATGATGCTCCAACCAACTGGGCCAAGGGCTCTTTTTAGTTTTTTTTAAAGATTTTATTTATTGTTTAAAGAGAGGGGAAGGGAGGGAGAGAGAGAAATATCAATGTGTGGTTGTCTCTCACACTCTTGGGGACCTGGCCCGCAACCCAGGCATGTGCCCTGACTGGGAATTGAACCAGCAACCCTTTGGTTCACAGGCCAGCATTCAATTCACTGAGCCACACCAAACAGGGTTTTTTTTTAGTTTTTTGATGGCATCCTTTGAAGCACAAACACCTTTTATTTTGATGAAGTCCAATTTATCTTTTTTTTTCTTCTGTCACTTGTGTTTTAGAATCATATGTAAGAAACCATTGCCTGTGAGATTCTGTACTTTTCTATAGATAGGATGAGATTTTTAGGGAACCTTGGGAGGTGGTATGATGTGTAATGTAGGAGGGACATGACTTACTGAGAGGGTAGACTGTGGTAGATTGCCTTCTAGCTGGCCCCCAATGATCCCCACCTCCTACTGTTCACACCTTTGTTGAGTCCTTCCACCACATTTACGGGAAAGACCTGCATAACCAATAGGATAGTATAGAAATGATGATGTGTGACTCCTGAGGCCAGGACATTGTGGCTTTTGCCTTGGTCTCTCTTGGATCACTCTCTCTGGAGGAAGCCGTCGGCCATGTTGTGAGGACACTCAAGCAGACCTATAAATGAGTGCACGTGGTAAGGAACTGAGGCCTCCTGCCAACAGCCAGACCCAGCTGACCACCTGTGTTAGTCAGTGGTGCATTTTGGAAGCAGAGCCTCAGCCCAGTTAGGCCTGCTGATGCCTGTAGCCCTGGCCGATGTGTTGGCCACAGTGTCATGAGAAACTTCCAGTCTGCACTGTCCAGCTAAATCTGGACTGACACCCCTGAATTCCTGACCCACGGAAACTAGGTGAGATACTAAATGTTTGTTATTGCTTAAAAATAAATAAATAAATAAATACTAGTGCTTAATCCAAGGCCACAAAGATTTGTTCCTATGTTTTTTTTTTCCAGGAGTTTTCTAGTTTCAGCTCTTACAATTAGGTTTATGGTCTAATTTGCGTTAATTTTTTTAAAAAGACTTTATTTATTTTTTTTTTTAGAGAGAAGAGAAGGGAGGGAAACATTGA
Organism: Desmodus rotundus; assembly: GCF_022682495.2. Lineage (NCBI taxonomy): Eukaryota > Metazoa > Chordata > Mammalia > Chiroptera > Phyllostomidae > Desmodus > Desmodus rotundus. Next base: position 79,151,401 of record NC_071398.1, read on the forward strand.
TCAATTGGCTCTTGTATGCCCCCAACCGAGGACCTGGCCTACAACCCAGGCATGTGTCCTGACTGGGAATCGAACTGGCAACCCTTTGGTTTGCAGGCCAGTACTCAATCCACTGAGCCACACCAGCCAGGGCTAATTTGCTTTATTTTTTAATTATGGAGTGAGGTAAGGGTCTAAGTTTATCTTTTTGCATGTATATGTCCAGTTGTCTCAGCACCATCTGTTAAAAATACGATCTGCCCTGGATCGTATTCCTTGTTTACCGATTCATTTCAGGATAGTAAAGAGTATATTAGAAAATACTTGTTACGGAAAGGGGGCATGAGAGCTGTTGGGCTGAGATCTCCAGGTTGGGGAGAGTGGAGCTCAGAGACAGGGGCAGAGTCGCTCCTCCCTAGCTGAAATCAGCATTATTGTTGTTTTTTCTTTTTTTCCAGGGGAGAGCGCTAACACAGTCCCCCACTACCACAAATTATGCAGTCGAATTTCCCACATTTGGGGAAATCACACGAGTCGGCACATCCGTAGTTTAGGACTTGTAAGCGGTAGGCCAGTCCCACGTTGTTCTGTTGACTCAGACTTCCAGACCTTGGTCTTTTCTGCAGGAATTGAATACAACATCATTCGGGTCCCCATGGCCAGCTGCGACTTCTCCATTCGCACCTACACCTATGCCGACACCCCTGATGACTTCCAGTTGCACAACTTCAGCCTTTCAGAGGAAGATGTCAAGCTCAAGGTCAGCACTCTGGCTTCCTTAAGTCTTGGTGGCATTGATGCCCAGTGTTTGAAAAGCCTCAGGCTAGAGAAGTTTGCAGAAAGACAGAACTTGGCCCCTGTTCTTTCTGTTTTGTCCTGGGGGTGAGAGGGCGGGAGGCTAGGCTTGATGCACTGGTTGGTCCAGTCTGTGTTCCAACTCTGGGTGTCTCTCTCCTTACTACCTTTGTTTCTAGATACCCCTGATTCATCAAGCCCTAGAGATGTCCCAGCGCCGTCTCACTCTTCGCCAGTCCCTGGATAAGTCTTGCCCCGGGAAAACCACCATCGTGATCGTGGGCTCTCCCCTGCCAGGTAAGTACGAAATCAAGTATTGTTGGCCAGCTTGGGAGGAATGAATGAACTAGAAGGAAGTATGGTATAGGCATCACCTGCCCTCCTCCCAACAATGAGCCCTGCACAGTATTTCCTGGAAAAACAGGAAGTCGGAATGGAGCAGATACTGACATAGTGATGATGGTTCAGTTTAGTCCAACAATTCGCCATCTATTCACTCCTTGTCAGGACATCTACACAGAATGAGTAAGACATTCCTTTACTGAACTTCATAAAGAGTTAACTTATTGCAAAATCTGATGCACAGTAGCATACTAGCCACATACACTATGGGACTTAAACCTTACAACACCCTGGCTAGTGTGGCTCAATGGATTGAGTGCCAGCCTGTGAACCAAAGGGTCGCCAGTCCAATTTCCAGTCGGGGCACATGCCTAGGTTGCCAGCCAGGTCCCCAGTAGGGGGCACGCGAGAGGCAACCACACATTGATGTTTCTCTCCTTCTCTTTCTCCCTCCCCTCCCCTCTCTCTAAAAATAAATAAACAAAATCTTAAAAACAAAACAAAACAACTGACAACAATTCTATGAGGTAGGAGCTATTATTTCCCTTTTATAGATGAGAAAGAGGCTTAGAGTGATTAAGTCATTTATTAAAGGTCAAATAGCCATAGGAACCTAGAACAAGAAAAGATCAATTTTGCCTGGAGTGTGTCTAGAAAGACTTCACTGAGGTCATTGTAAAAAGACACAACAAACAAGCAGTTACCTCACCTCCTGTGTGCCAGGCATGTGCTCATCTCAGTGATTCCAGTAATGACCCCGAGAAGTTCTGGTATGGCCTCCATTCTACCAGTTAGAAAATGGGCTTGGAGGGCTGGTGTTGGTCCAGCCATGACTGCGTGTGTCACTGTCATTTGTGATGTGGCTGCAACATGATGGACAGCCCCCTTGCCCCCTTCTCACATCCTCTGAGGATACAGCTTGCATAGCACTTTCCAGTTTCTGAACTACTTTACACAACCTCTCTGTCCTGTGAGAAAGGAAGAGCTGTTAATACAACCTGCACCTGATGATGAAACAAGGGAGGCCTGGAGAAACACAGCGCTGAGGACTTCCTCCCCTCAGTCATGCCATTCCTCCCTCTGCGCAGGGCCCATCCTCCCTGCACTTCCCTGCTTAATGATCCCTGCCCTTTCTCCTCAGTGAAGCCTTCCAGGATAGCTCCTTTCCATGGAGGGTCCCTCCTTGCACACTTGTTACTGGTTTGTCTTTATCTGTAACTATCTAAGTGTCTGACTCCCCTGCTTCACGAGCCACTATAGGGCAAAGATTGTTTTAATCATCTCTCAGTATTTTGGCTACACTATTTTGCACAGTGAACCTCTTTTATTAGTATCAACTTTATTAGTATTACTTTAACATTGTTTCTCAAGAAAGCAATGTGCCTACTGTGGAATTCGGTAACCTCTACCCAGTCCTCCACTCAGATCTTTGATCTAGATTCTTCCTAAAGTTGTCATCCACGCATGCCTTCCAGAGTTTCACAGGGTGTAATTACCAACAGCCCGGAGGAAGCCAGTAGCCCTTTACAAATATGGTTGCAGTTGCTTCACTTCCTGTACCATGTGACTCTCCCGTAGTCATCACATGACCCATCCATTCCATTATGCCGGAATTAACCAGCAAGATTGATCCAGTGTCTGCAGCAACCCAGGTGTCTGTATCCCTATTTTTATTTCGTGGACTCCCTGTCCCCTCTGAAGCTTGGGAACCCTGTAGTCTTCGCATCTTGTGATGGATCTTTCAAGTCCTTCCAGAGAGGTGAGTGGGCCAGGGTTCCCAATTGATCTCTGCTTCTGGAATCCTAGCCATCCAGGTTCTGGAATTCAATGAGTGACAAACTCTCCTTGAACTCAGGCCATCATGGCATTTTTATGGAGGGACAGGTCAAGGGAGAAATGGGTGGGGAGAGGGGCAAAGGAGGGTCCTGGTGGGGTGGACAGAGACTATCACTAACAGAGCACTTGGAGAGAAGGCTGTTACTAGCAGAGGGCCTGTTCCATCCCTATTACAGGTGGGAGCCCTGGCTGGTGTAGCTGAGTGGCCTATGAACCAGAGGGTCGCTGGTTCGATTCCCAGTCAGGGCACATGCCTGGGTTGTGGGCCGGGTTCCCTGGAAGGGAGCATGTGAGAGGCAAACATTGATGTTTCTCTCCTTCTCTCTCCCGCTCCCTTCCCGTTTCTAAATATAAATAAGTAAAATCTTTAAATAAATAAATAAAGGTGGGAGACTAGGCTGCCCAGAATAGTTGAGGGATGGAAAGGGCTTGCCTTCCATCCACTCCTCATTCTATTCTCAGGAATGTCCTAAGGCCCTGGGAAGGGTAGGCTTCATGGCTGCCAGACTGACGGGATTGCTTCTACTTCAGGCAGTTTCATGGGCATCAGGTGAGTGAGTCAGGGAGGAGAGAGGTAGCACCAAGGCTCCCTTCTGTCTCGTGGCACTTTGGTATCCTTCTGGCAGCTGGTGGCAGACTTCAGTATGTGCTCAACAAATGCTTTTGAGTGACGGAAACGAACTTGAGGTGGGGGTCCCATGAGAGGATTTTGAAACCCATGTTCAGTCTCTCCTGACTAGTATGTCGTCCCCCAGCTTCATCATTCAAGCCTTGCCTCCCCCTCCCTCCCAGGTGCCCACCCCTGCATCCCTAAAAGCTTTGGCTACAGCTCCGTGGTCTGTGTCTGCAATTCGACATACTGTGATTCCCTCGATCCCCTGACCCTGCCTGCCTCTGGCACCTTCACACGCTATGAGAGCACACGCAGCGGGCGCCGAATGGAGCTGAGTCTAGGGACCATCCAGGCCAACCGAACAGGCATAGGTAACCACTATACCCTCCACCCCGACCCAGATGGGGTCCTGGAGCTGGTTCACACCATTGGTCACAGGGTTTCTCTCTTGTGCACCGACACCCTCAATTCTCTGAATGTGTTCTCAGGGCTGTTACTGACGCTGCAGCCGGATCAGAAGTTCCAGAAAGTTAAGGGATTTGGAGGGGCCATGACAGATGCTGCTGCTCTCAATATCCTTGCCCTGTCACCCCCTGCCCGGAATTTGCTACTCAAATCATACTTCTCTGAAGAAGGTGAGGAGGAGGGGGACAAGATGACACAGTGCAATGGACTTTGACATGTCCTTTGATCCTGACTTCCACCCATCCAGAAACATTGGGTCTCCTCTTAATGCTCAAATAAGTAAGACTGTCCTACCTGTCTTCCACTGAGTGGCCAGGGACTCGCAGGCTCAGAAGGCCTGTGTTTCACGCAGGTGCCGGGCACCTCAGGCTCCAACCCAGGAGCCCAGACATAGTTTAGGACTTGTAAGCGGTAGGCCTACTCATGTCCGTCTGCTCATGCTGGGACTCAGTTAAGAGTCCCACGTTGTTCTGTTGACTCAGACTTCCAGACCTTGGTCTTTTCTGCAGGAATTGAATACAACATCATTCGGGTCCCCATGGCCAGCTGCGACTTCTCCATTCGCACCTACACCTATGCCGACACCCCTGATGACTTCCAGTTGCACAACTTCAGCCTTTCAGAGGAAGATGTCAAGCTCAAGGTCAGCACTCTGGCTTCCTTAAGTCTTGGTGGCATTGATGCCCAGTGTTTGAAAAGCCTCAGGCTAGAGAAGTTTGCAGAGAGATAGAACTTGGCCCCTGTTCTTTCTGTTTTGTCCTGGGGGTGGGAGGGCGGGAGGCTAGGCTTGATGCACTGGTTGGTCCAGTCTGTGTTCCAACTCTGGGTGTCTCTCTCCTCACTACCTTTGTTTCTAGATACCCCTGATTCATCAAGCCCTAGAGATGTCCCAGCGCCCTGTCTCACTCTTCGCCAGTCCCTGGACGTCACCCACTTGGCTCAAGACCAATGGGGCAGTGAATGGGAGGGGGTCGCTCAAGGGTCAGCCAGGGAACCTCTACCACCAGACTTGGGCCAGATACTTTGTCAAGTAAGGGAGCAGCAAGGCCATGGGACCGGACCAGCAGGGTCTGTGTCTCAGCCTGACCCTGCTCATCTCACCTTCCTCCCTTCTGTGCCTTTCAGACTTGGACCCCTAGCTTTCCCCACCTCACCGGGCCTCCTATTCCTCAGGGTCTTGGTCCCCTTTCTTGGTCATGGTCAAATATACCCTTCCCCTGCCAGGTTCCTGGATGCCTATGCTGAGCACAAGTTACAGTTCTGGGCAGTAACGGCTGAGAACGAGCCTTCTGCAGGGCTACTTAGTGGGTACCCCTTCCAGTGCCTGGGCTTTACCCCTGAACACCAGCGAGACTTCATTGCCCGTGACTTAGGTCCCACCCTGGCCAACAGTACACACCGCAATGTCCGTCTGCTCATGCTGGATGACCAACGCTTGCTGCTGCCCCGCTGGGCCCAGGTGGTAAGGCCCAGGACCTCCATGGGTACCTCAGTGACCCTCAAATTCAGAATCCAAATGACTGGCTTCAAACAGAGTGCCCTCCCTGCCCCAACTCTTGATTGGATTCTTAAGAGCTCCCTGGGCTGGAGCCAGGTCCCCAAGTGGCATCCCTGGAGTGCTGGGGTGGTGGTGACCCCCTCTGGATCGCCAGGGCCCCATGGATCCCCAGGATTGTTACTTCAACCCCCTCTAGTTGCATTCATCCTACTACCTATCTCCCTGGTCCCCTAGTGACTCTTCCAGAACCCTTTGTACAGGGGCCAGGTTCAGTGGCTCCCTTTTCCCAGTAGTCCTTCCCCTTCCTTGTACAGGTGCTGGCAGACCCAGAGGCAGCTAAGTATGTTCATGGCATCGCTGTACATTGGTACCTGGACTTTCTGGCTCCAGCAAAAGCCACCCTGGGGGAGACACATCGCCTGTTCCCCGACACCATGCTCTTTGCCTCAGAGGCCTGTGTGGGCTCCAAGTTCTGGGAACAGAGTGTGCGACTAGGCTCCTGGGATCGAGGTGTGCAGTATAGCCACAGCATCATCACGGTGAGCCACCTGTGTCCCTGTGCACAAAGCAGGCCACCTGACCCTTCTGAGTCTCACCCAAGGCTTATGATAGGCCCTCCTCTCTGTTTCCCCAGCTGGCTTGCTCTCCGGGACATTTTGGGATAGCACCATTCCCTATCTCGCCTTCCCTTCACAGATCTGTACATCCCTTCACCCTTTTTCCAAATGCTTGGGTCTCACTCAGTTAAGAGGTGCCTCTGATTTCTCAGCTTCTCTTGTGATGTCTCCTTCCTCACAGCCTGTCTCCGTAGATGTTAAGGATACAGAGCACCCCCACAGGGCTGAGGCCCCGTAGCCCATCTGTCTCGCCAACTACATCATCTGGGGACTCGGTATGGAGCCTTTGTCTCTGCCCTGTTCCTGCCCTAGAATCTCCTCTACCATGTGGTTGGCTGGACTGACTGGAACCTTGCCCTGAATCCCGAAGGGGGACCCAACTGGGTGCGCAACTTTGTCGACAGTCCCATTATCGTGGACATTGCCAAGGACACGTTTTACAAACAGCCCATGTTCTACCACCTTGGCCACTTCAGGTGAGTGAGCGGTGGGTGGGCGCCCCCACTCCACACCAGGCCTAGCGTCTCTGGCCTTACGTCACCCCGTATGAGGAACAGGAAGGTGTTTAGGGTGGGAACCTTCGGAGAGGCACACCTCTCCCTCTTGCACCATCGGGGCAGGAAATGACTTGAAGGCATCACAGGCAGCCCTGAGCACTGGGGCTGGGAGGCAGGAGGGCAGGGCACGCCCGCAGCCTCACTCAAGACCTGGTGAGTTAGGGCAGGGCTTTGGCAAGGTTTAGGAGGGGATGACTTTTGAGTTGATGGGAGCTACCCTCAGGGCCAGAGGGGCTGGGTTGGGGTCCCTGATGATGCCTGTTTCCACTTCAGCAAGTTCATTCCTGAGGGCTCCCAGAGAGTGGGGCTAGCTGCTAGTGAGAAGAACGACTTGGACACGGTGGCATTGGTGCGTCCAGATGGCTCTGCAGTTGTGGTGGTGTTAAACCGGTAAGAGTGGCAGCAGGGCCGAGGGACTGGGCTGAGGACAGGACGGTGGGTTTGGCTGGGTCACACTCAGCTTCTCCTTCCCCCTCACCAGATCCTCCAAGGACGTGCCTCTTACCATCAAGGATCCTGCTGTAGGCTTCCTGGAGACTATCTCACCTGCCTACTCCATTCACACTTATTTATGGCGTCGCCAGTGATGGAGCAGATATCCAAGCAGACACGTGGGCTCAGCCTGGGCATTAAAGGGAGAGTCGGCTCACATGCTGTCTGTGGCTAAAGAGGGTACGGAAGGGCTGGGGTGAACTTAATTGACGTAAGGCCAGGAGCAGTGGTTTGGGTGACTCACTCTCCCCTCTAGCTGGTGCCAGGGCCTGGAGGTCCCTCGGGAAAGGATTGGGAAGCCCCAGTGCCCCACCCCACCCTCGACCCCTAAGCTTGTGTGTGTGCTCTGTGCTGGTTGCCTGTGGAAACTGGGCGCAAGCCCAGGGTGAGCTCACTGTCTGTATTAACACAAGATGGGGGTGGGGGGAGGGTAAGGAAAGGAAGAGACTAGGAAAGCTGGACCCAGAACTGAGGACTGTTTGTCTTTCCTGGAGATGCAAAACTAGGCCCTTGCAGGATCAATGTCAGCATCAGGGCGCAGGCAGCTAACTAGTCAAGGCACCCAGAGAGCCCCTAGCCCCCAGCTCAGAAAACGGTGGCCCCTTAAAGGAGAGACTGTCTGATCCCAGTCAATGTGAGCAGGTTTATTCTGAGGGGGTGGGTCACCCATTTCTGGCTGTACTGACAACGGGGAGACACAGGGACCTCTGGAATGCATGATAGTAGAAAAATCACTCCTGGGAGCATGAGGGCGAATCATTCCTCTTCATCCTCCTCGGCCATGCCCAGGGCCCGCGTGCCTGGGGTCCGGGCAGGCGCTGCCCGCTGGATGGAGACAATGCCGCTGAGCAAGGCATAGCCCACCATGGCCGCCAGCCCTGCCAGCACGGATAGGATCTGGTACCGGCGCCGGTATGGCTCCTCTTCAGCCTCTGGCCCTACTGATGTCTGGCGTGGAGGTGGCATCTCAGCTGAGGGACAAAGAAGAAAGGTGGGCAGGGAGGCCAGATCCTGGATCGCTGTCTACTCTCCCCAGGGCCAGCGCCCACACCCTTCGATCTGTCCCTTACCTCCATCCCAGGGAAAATACAGGCTGAGGATGTGGGTGCAGTAGGCACAGAGATTGTGCAGCCCCCGCAGGTGGGCCTGGAGCTTCCCACTGGGCAACTTTATCTGCAGCAGCAGGGCCAGGTAGCTAAAGACAAAGGCATCCAAGGAGGCGGGGCTGAAGCACAAAGAGAGGGATACGATGGAGGAGGACGACTTTGGCAGAGGGAGTAGAGATGGAATCCGAAGAAGATTTGGCCCTGGGAGGTAGGCTCCAGGCAGCAGAGACCACTAGGGTGGGAGAGGACACTGTTCTGGGCCTTGTGTGGGGAGGGCCCCTAGGTGGTGCCAGCCTGGCCCTGAATGGGACTCTATCCCAGGGCTGCATAAAGGGCACATTGAGCGCCCCATAGCCCTGCAGGCCCCTCCTGTGCCTGGCGGCCCTCCCACCCTCCTGTGCTACTGAGGCGGCTCTAGCCCCACACACAGCCCCACTGTCATCAGACCCAGTGTCTGTCCCAAGGACCTCTTGTCCAGAGCTGAGCCCACCAGCCCCTGCAGCTACATCTGAACCTTCATCTTCTTCCAAGCCACCTCTAATTCCCCTGCAGTCAGACTCACGCGTCTCCAAAGAAGAATTTCTGAGAGCCCAGGCGCTGAGAGAGGAGGGTCAGGCATTCCCGAGCCTCTTGGTACAGCTACAGGGAGGACACAGGTAGGCTTGTGGCTTCAGGCACCATGCCACCTCCCCTTCCAGGCACTCCCGCTCCTGGCCATCGGCCTCAGGGCTTGTCTCATGCAATAGCTCCCTATCCTAGAGGTACCTCCTTCTCCAGTTCTTCCTCATTTTCAGGCTTGTGCTCCCCACACAGCAGCTGCAGCCGCTCCATGTGCTGCCGCTGCATTCGGCCAGGCAGGAAGAAGTTGAGGGGAAAGGGCATGGCCTCTGCATACCACTTCCGGGTCACTTCCACATAGTTCTTGGCATCTATCCAAAAAGTATGTACCTGGGATCGGGTATGTAGGAAGGAATAGGCAGGTCTGAACTAGTATACCTACCTGACTCAGGGTGGGCTTCTGATCCCCATGCTGCTCCAAGGCTGGGGGTGCGGGTGGGGGTGAGGGGCGGGTGTGTGTGTGTCCCTGGCCCCCTATCCCGCCGGCCGTGAACACTGGGTGATCTGGGCACACTTACCAGCACTGGGAGCAGCTTCTCCTCCAGCAGAGACATGAAGGCCAAGGTGTCTGCCCCTTGTCGGGCAGACAGATCATAATCGGCGTTGTACTTCTGTGGAAGAAATGTCCATAATGAGGTGGGAGCCGAGGGACTTCAGGGTACCTTCCCAGGGGCATCCTGTCTGGTACCACCCTCGCTGGCCTCTGAGTGCAGCAGAGGTAGAGTAAGGAGCTTTTTCCCGCTGAGGCCCCTTGGCCTGGGCACAGCTAGTAGCCTGTTGCTGTTGGCAGACAGCCTGGGCCTTGGAGCCTCCTGGCTGTCAGGGTCCTACGCCCATTGCGGGGAGGAAAGAAGGCCTAGCCGCAAACCAGGAGCAGCTCCCAGAGTTTCCACGGAAAGGTGGCAACATGCCTGCTGACAGCAACTTTCTAACAGTAACTTCCCCAATCCAGGCACCACAAAGCCAGCAAAGTGGAGCTCAGAGGCAGGCTGGGCCTCCATCCATGCCTCAGGAACTAGAGGCACCATCGTCATGCTCCTGGGGCCCAGTGAAGCCAGGCCCAGGGCCCTCGGGCCTGTTCTCTCAATGTCCATCTTGGCTATTTCCTCTATTTCATTCTCTGGCCCACGCTGCACCACCATCACACACACATTCCAACTGTACCCCCAGCTCTCAGGCTGCCTCATCTTTCTAGGCTCCAGTGTCTGTTGCTTAGCAACTCCCTCCACATCCTGAGTAAGCTTTGTCCCCACATGACCTCCTGAGCATGATCCTTAAATCTTTCGGAGCCTCGTTTTCTCCCCTGTGGAATGGGGTACTAATCTCTTTCTCTCAATGTGGCTCTGTTAGGGAAAAACTCTGGAAACTGGAAAAGTTGTGCTTATACGTAAGTAAACAGCAGTGTCCCAGACCCTGCCAAGGACTTTGGCTTTACCTGGATCCCCTCAATCCATGCTTCTCAAGCCTCCACTAATTCCCCAGCTCCTTAATCTTTGGGACAGTAGAAATGAAGAAGAGGGTCCCACTTCTGACAATGTGCTCCCTTTTGGAATCAGACCCTGGAAGCTAGAAGAACCCTTGGAAAGCATCCTAGCTAATGCCCCTAGTTTTACAAATAAGGGACTTAGGGCTCTGAGATGTTAAGTGACTCGCCAAAGGTCACACAAGTCAAAGAGAGAGTGAAGGACATAGCCTAGGCCTCCTCATTCTTGTAATGCTCTTCTAACTTCCCCACCGTGGCTCTAAGCCTCATCCATTCTGAGCCCCATGTCCTGCCTGACCTGGTCCCTGAAAAAGGCAATGGTCTTACTTTCAAGGGTCTCACTTGAGCCAACTGCTCTCTTCTACATTCCTTTTCTTCCCTTGTGTCATTAGCCTGTTTATCTCTCTGTCTCCACCCGGCAGGCAGAAGGCACTGTGCCTTCAGATGCCCCCAAAGTGCCCCAGCTTAATCTCTGGCCTACTCCTTATGGCATCATACCAACAATGTATGTGCCCTTCTCCCCACCGCATTATGTGTTCCTTGAAGCACTGGGTCGCCTGCATCTAGCTTGGCATATACTTGGTACTCAATAAATGTATTGCACTGAATTGACTGAACTTTTCTCCCCGGCAGCCCCCTTAGCCATGCTACCTACCTCTTTTCGAAGGTGGGTGATGATCTTGTGTGGTACCGAGATGACCTCTCCATGACTGGTTCGAAGGGCAGGCAAAGTCCCTGACATTGAGAAAGAAGTATGCCCACCAAACCCTTAGCTATCTCTCCATACATATTGGGGCCACATTCCTGTCTGTCTCCTGTTTCTCCCCTTGTACACTCCCTTCCTCACCCCCCAGGGCACTGGGTACCTGAAGGGCTCCGCCAGGGGTTGGTGATCTTGTGCACTTTGAGTGGGGCACCAGTAAATCTGGCATAGGTCTGCAGGGAAGGAAGCAGAAGGCAGAGAGAGGCCAGGGACATGGCCCCACAGGGGCATCAAGAAAAGAAATAATATATTGAGCCCTGACTGGTGTGGCTCGGTGGATTGAGTGCCTGCGAACCAAAGGGTTGCTGGTTCAATTCCCAGTCAGGAGGGCACATGCCTGAGTTGCAGGCTGGGTCCCCGGTGCGGGGTGCATGAGAGGCAACCACACATTGATGTTTCTCTCCCTCTCTTTCTCCCTCTCTTCCCCTCCTTCTAAAAATAAATAAGTAAAAATCTTTTTTTAAAAAACGAAAAGAAATAACATTGAATGCCTTTTGTGCTATGATCTATGCTTAGTACTTGATACACACACACACACACACACACAGAGGTGAGCCTTACTGTGCCCACGTTACAGTGAGGGACACAGGGCTGAGATTATGGATTGTCCATGATCACAAGTCAGCTAGGAAAATCCATCTCCTCTCCTATCATCTACCTGGTGGACACCTATCCTCAGAACTTTTTCTAATGAGTATATCCCTTTTCTTGAAAAACTGACCGTGCCCTTTTTCGGCAGTCTCTGTGGCCTGTTTGTACGTACACCATAGCTCCTGAATGTTTTATTACATTTATTTGTTGACATTTCTGCCTTTCTGTAAACCACGCCAGAGGGACCAAGTGTTCTTTATTTTTGCATGGCAATGTTTGGTATTTGGAAGAGGGCTAATACATACTTGTTAAATGGAGTGAATAAGTGAAATGAACTAGTCTGACTCCAAAGCTCTTTCTACAGAACCCTGCTCTGGGCCTTTTGGTTCAATAAACAATAAGCTCAATAAATAAATGCTGTTTAGTGAGGAGGAGGAGGAGAGGGAGGAGGAGGAAGAAAGAGGCTGAAGAGAAGACAGGAATGCCAAGCCTGAGAACCCTGAGATTGCTCGGCTTTAGTAAAGACCTGTATGAAGAAACAGCGCCCAGAGAGGAGAAGGAATCGCCCCAAGGTCACACAGCCAATAAATGGAAAAGCAAGGACTAAAACCCATATCCTCAACCCCCGCCCAGCCCTCTTTTTATGGCTACACAAAACCTATGCCTTTCTAAGGCATAGGGCACTAAGCCCACACTAGCCTTGGACGCTCTTTGATTGCCTCAGTTTCTCCCACTTCGCCCGTTTGGAGGCGCCCTGGCAAAATTCAGATGACCAGCTAGTTATGGCCCCTTCCCTAGTCCTCCAGGGCGCAGCAGAGGGCACCGGCACCACCCCTCACCAGTACCGCCAGGCTGTCCAGGTCCACTGACGGCAAACCCCAGCCCCCCGACCAGCAGAACAGCTCCATGGGCGCCGCCATCTTGCCCGCCCTCTGTCCCGGAAGCACCTCCCTCTGCAATTCAGTCAGCCCCTACGCGGACCCGCCCCCCCGCCCCGCAGCTCCGCGGGTAGCTAGAGGCGGGCTGAGGGTAGCTTCGGGGAGGGGTGCCTTCTCGTGGCCCTGAGGAGGCCTGATGGCGGGGCAGAACTGAGGGCTTCTGGGGAGGGCCGCCTTATCCAGAGACAGCTCCCGAAGGGGGGAAGGGCTCTCGACCTGGGGCGCCTCGGAGGGTCGAGACGTCTCGGCCGGTCGAGACGCCTGGGCGGAGAGGGGATCCCCAAACCCCCCAAAGAGTGGCAGGCCTGGGAGAAATGGGTCTCGTGCGCCCGGGCTGGCCCTGGGGGTGTCTCGCAAATCTGCACGTGGCCTGGACTGCTCTAGGGCCCTTCAGGCCTCGGCCCGGAGCCGGGGATGCGGGGGGAATCCCCCGAGGCGCATGTTTTCCACAGCGCGTTATGCTTGGAGCGGGCCCCGCGCCGCCTGTCGCCATGGAAACAAAACAGGGGCGGTGGCGGCCGCCAGAGCGAGGCCGAGCTAGGGCCTGAGTGGGGGGAGGGGAGGTGGGGCTCATGGGCTGTTGCCTTGGTAACGGAACTGAGGCGCCCCTCCGCTTCGTCGGGGTCATGGACCGTCAGCCAGTACCCCCCGATGTTCCGAGTCTGGCCCCCTTCCCCTGATCCAGTCCTGTCTCTGGTGTCCCTTTCTTCTGTCCTGATTTCTTCACTCCGGCCTCACTCACCATTGTTTTAGACTTTCCCTCCAGTTCCCGTTAGACCCTTCCAGGTTTTCCTAGGACTGAGGGAAAGTGGAGGCACAGGTACATGTCAGGGGACCCTCGCCCTAATAAAGAGCACTTGCCATGTCAGAGCAGCACACTTCATGCCCTGTGGACATCCTCTGGGCACTAGAGCCATCTAGTTTCCACCACTCCCTTGGCTTCTTATCATGCCAGCTGTGGAATAAGGCCCACTGTTGGGCACTTCCCTGCCACAGGTTTCTGCTTCCCCCAACTATGACTTCCAGAAAACAGCATTTGGTAGTGGCCCCCAACAACGAGGTGTCAGGGGAGAGGGAGGCAGCGGGATGAGAGGACCACCGACTGGGGAGAGGCAGAAGGCAAGGAGGCCTCCACGCTCTTCCCCAGTGCCCTAGGTTCCCGGAGCTGGGGATGCCTTCAGGGTGATTGGCAGTTCTTTGTTTCAGCCCCCACCCCCCCGCCTGCCGCCCCCCTTCAACTCCCCCTTCCAGTCCCTCCGCCCCCCCCCCACCCCCCGCTCCTGCTCTCTCCGCCTAGCCTTTTCCCCTCCCAGCCGCCTGCCTGCCAGGGTTAGTGAGCCGGCTGAGCGGTATGGAGACACAGAAACTTCGGGGAGCCCTGGCTCTTCTCCTCCTCTGCACTTTCGCATCTGCCAGTCAGGACCTGCAGGGTAAGCCTGTCTCCAGCCTTTTCCACCCCTCTGCCTCCTCCCCATTTGTCCCCAGCCTAGTAGCAGAGAACATGTGGGTAAGGGGAAGGAGAGTCCTGAAATTGAGCCAGAGCGAAGAAATGGTGCATTATGGCCCTGTGGGAAGGAGTGAACGACAGAGGGTGATAGGTGAGTGGGAACTGGCCAGAGCTAGCATGAGATCAGGGCAGAGGACTCAGGAGCTGGATGCTAGAGCTGCCTGGCTGGGTCAGTGTCTGAGCATCCCCAGGCACCCTGGAGTCTGGTAGAGCAGCGTGAAGGTGGGTGCACTGTGTGGTCCCCTCAGCTTCTTCGTCCCTTGGGCTGCTGGCTGCCCAAGGACAGGGTGGGGGTTGGGACCCAGAGGTCTGGGCTCTCCAGGAGGTCTGGTGGTGGGATGGGCCTATGGGTGTGGGAGAGGTAGCTGGAGCAGATGACACAGGCACAGATTCTTTACTGGCTGAAAGGGAAACCACAGATTGGCCAGGACACAGGAGGCAGAGGAGCTGGGTCCGACATTTCCGAGGGAGACAGCCAGACAGTGGGAGGGTCAGAGCCCTCAGTGGGCAGCTGTTCTCATCCAGAGTGAGTGTGCTGAGCCCCCAGGATGGGAGGAGGGGCTTTAGGATGTAGAATGAGTCAAAGCCAGCAGTGTAAAGAGAAACCGCCTTCCAATTTCAGTGCTGTGGGCACCAGGTGCTACTGCTGCCTGGAATCAGCAGTGACTCCGTTGCGCCATCTGGTGGGAACATCTCAAGTGTGTGGGGTGCTGTTTCTGTTTTCAAATGAGCCTCAGGCCTGGGGATTGCCAAGAGGATGGCAGTAGGCAGTGTTGAGGGAAAGGAAGGCATAATACCTGGTCCTCTCATAGCAGCAAGGATTGAATTTTGAGGTGATTGACACTGTCTGGTAGTAGGAGTGGAGGGAGTGATGAAGGATGCCCCACCCTTGAGGGCTCAGGGATGTAGACAGGCTTTAGCATCTAACCCCTTTCTCTAACCTTGATAATCCCTGCCTGGCCAGTGATTGACCTGCTGACTGTGGGTGAGTCCCGGCAGATGGTAGCTGTGGCAGAGAAGATCCGGACAGCCCTGCTCACTGCTGGGGACATCTACCTCTTGTCCACCTTCCGCCTGCCTCCTAAGCAGGGTGGTGTCCTCTTTGGCCTTTACTCTCGCCAAGACAACACACGATGGCTGGAGGCCTCTGTTGTGGGCAAGATCAACAAAGGTGACTGGTGGGCATCTCCTTTCCTGCAGGGGTGATCCCCTTGAGCACTGTCCCTTATCCCCACTCCCACATCCCTCTTAATTTTCCTCGGGCGCCACTGGGGACCTTGGACCTATCAGGCTGTGCCCCGGCACCAGGGGCCATCTGGTATGGGGTGCTTAGGAGGTGCCTCAGAAGGACAGGCAACCAAATAGTAGGGTGAAGCCTGGTATTTGTAGGGATGGGATGTTGTCCTTGGGGATGCCCAGCGGGAGGGGAAATGACATTGTGCCCCAGTGGGGGTATAGAGAGGTCCCTCACATCCGTGGGACAGTTCAGTAGGTACAGAACCAGCTGCCACCTTGCAGGTGATTGAGTGATCTGATGCCACTGAAGACTAAGAAAGTCCTAGTCTTTGAACCAATGTAAAAGAACATCCATTGTGTACCTATTATGGACAAGGTGTTGAAAGGTACATAGCTGAGTACAGGATAATAGCCCTAGAGATGTAGCATCCAGAAGAATTGATCCAAGGCTCAACTGGGAGACAGGGGATGGGGGACGGTGCCCATACTGACCTCCCCTCCTGGGCAGTGCTGGTGCGGTACCAGCGGGAGGATGGCAAAGTCCATGCAGTGAACCTACAGCAAGCAGGCCTGGCCGATGGGCGCACACACACAGCACTCCTGCGACTCCGAGGCCCGTCCCACCGCAGCCCTGGCCTGCAGCTCTATGTGGACTGCAAACTGGGTGATCAGCATGCTGGTCTCCCGGCACTGGCCCCGATCCCTCCAGCGGAGGTCGATGGACTGGAGATTAGGACTGGACAGAAGGCTTATTTGAGGATGCAGGTGAGTTTCCATGGAAACAGAGTTTGTACCACCGGGAGGAGTTGGTAGGTCCTCCCACCCTATTCTGCTCCTATGCCCCCAGGGCTTCGTGGAATCTATGAAAATGATTCTAGGCGGGTCCATGGCCCGGGTTGGAGCCCTGAGTGAGTGTCCATTCCAGGGGGATGAGTCCATCCACAGCGCAGGTAACTCGGAGACTTCTGTTAGCCAAAACCCTAGAGCCCAGACCATATATCCTGTGATCTTTGGTGATTCACATCTTCTTGACCTCCCCCTTAACACTCATTACTTTGGTTCACCTATTCCTGGGGCTCTGACCCTGTTTACCCCAAATCTTCATCATCTCTGATTCTGATCTCCAAACAATAACGCCATCCCAAAAGCTGTGGGTCAAAAGATCTCCCTGTTCAGGCCATCCTGCCTAGCAGGGTAGCCAGAAACATAGAGCCATGCAAGAGAGGACTGGAACTCTGCAGAGCTCTGAGTGCGGTGAGGACATTAACTGCTTGGCTTTGGTTTTGCCTGAGATCAGAGTCTTGGGTCTCTTTTTTTAGCCCCTATTGGTGGTGGTCCCCTAATAGCAGTTTCTCTGAGCATTGCCCGTCCGCCTGGTCTTTCTGACAGAGACGTTCAGAGGCTCTTACCTAAATAAAACAGCTGCTTCTCCCAGATATTTCAAAGAAAGTGCCGTGGAGGTAGAAGCCCGGAAGGGAGGAAATGGAATATGTTGCAGCCCTGGCCTTGCTTTGGGTCACCTTCCTGGGGTCCCTTCTCCCACTAGCATGCCTGGGAATCAGAGGGATTTGGGTTTTGACTATCTGAGGCAGCTCCCTTAGAGGGTCCCTGGCCTTGTGGAAAGAGCTAGGGCTGCTTGCCTGTCACCTCTGACCTCCTACCATCCAACATCCCATCTTTATCCCAAGGCTCCAGTCCTTTTTTCCTGGTCCTTTCCTTCTTCCTCCTCTCTAGACAGACCCCTCTTCACATCTCCACCCTCTGATTGTGTTTTCTTCTCTCTAGTGACCAGTGCACTCCACTCCATCCTAGGTGAGTGGGCTGCAGTGAGGAGGAAGGGGCATGAGGGTGGGGAGGAGGTCCCAGGCTTTGGCAGCTGCCTGAGACTAAGTCCTCTTCAGCCAGGAATAGGGTGGAGTTTAAAGGTGGTGGGGGGTGTGCTGTAGTGGCCGGAGCTAGCTTATTATCTGAAGAGGGACCAGGGCTGGTGTCCCAGTTCTGAGCCTCTCTGCACCCTGGGCCCTGACAGGGGAGCAAACCAAGGCGCTGGTCACCCAACTCACCCTCTTCAACCAGATCCTGGTGGAGCTGCGGGATGACATTCGAGACCAGGTTGGAGTGGGCCTTCAAAGGGTAGCAGACTCGGGGGCAAGGTGGCAGATGCTAAGAGCTGGCTCCTCCCCATCCTTATGTCTACCAGGTGAAGGAAATGTCTCTGATCCGAAACACCATCATGGAGTGTCAGGTGTGCGGTGAGTGGGAGAGTAGGGGAGGGCTCCCGGTGGCATCACTGTGCTTCTTACCCCATGGTCTGGGCTTCCAATTCTGGTGATTTGAATGGTGACCTCTTGGTGGCTCTGCTGTGCCCTCTCCCCAGGCTTCCATGAGCAGCGTTCCCACTGTAGTCCCAACCCCTGCTTCCGAGGTGTGGACTGCATGGAAGTGTATGAGTACCCTGGCTACCGCTGTGGGCCCTGTCCCCCCGGACTGCAGGGCAACGGCACCCACTGCACTGACATCAATGAGGTGGGGCGGGTACAATCCGAAAGGACACAGCAAGTTGTGGGGAGGGAGTTAGCAGAGGCTCAAGAAGGTGGGGTGAATGTTGGTCTGAAGCAGAGGAGCCTGGGGTTTAGGAGAGGCTGGAGGCCAGAAAGGTGTGAGAAGGGAGGGAGGCAGAGATCTGAGGCAGAGAAGGACAGGGCCACACAGGCAAGGTGTTGGGGGAGTGGCAGGGGCAATTTGAGATGGCTGGTTAGGATGGAACCCAGAGCGAGGCTGGGGGCGGGCCTCAGAGCACAGTGATGTTGGGTGGGAAGGACTGCAAATGGGACACCAGGAGCTGTGGTCCTGGGATCACAGGCTGGGCCTGACATCTTCCTCTTGTCTGGTCTCCAGTGTGCACATGCTGACCCTTGTTTCCCGGGCTCAAGCTGCATCAACACCATGCCTGGCTTTCACTGTGAGGCCTGTCCTCAAGGCTACAAAGGCACACGGGTGTCCGGTGTGGGCATCGACTATGCCCGAGCCAGCAAACAGGTCAGGTTGGGTGGAGTGTGTAGATAAGAGAGCATGGCCTTGCAGGGGCTTCTGGGTGGGCCGTGGGGCCCTTGTGATAAATGGGGTGAGGCTCATCTGCTAGCTTTGCATTGGTTTGGGGGCTGGGCTTCATGTCAGTGTTCACAGATAAGGGCATACCAGTGCCCTCTCCTGCGGCTGGGGAGACCCACCACAGGTCTGGTTCTACCTGAAGTCTGCCCCTTCAGGTTTGCAACGATGTTGATGAATGCAATGACGGGAACAATGGTGGCTGTGACCCAAACTCTATCTGCACCAATACAGTGGTGAGCTGAATGCCCAGAGTATGTCTGGGGTAGTCGGAGTGTGCACCCCCTCTTCAAACTTCCTGCTTCCCCTCCTCCTTCCCCAGGGCACTACACATAGTAGATGTTCCACATGGACCTTGTTTGGAATTCTGGTTTTGCCCCTCCCTAGCTGTGACCTTTAAGCAAGTTGCCCTGAAGGAGATAGCTGACAAACCTGGCATGCAGCTGAGAGCCCCGCCCCCAACCCTCCGGTGGGACAGTGCTGTTCCAGGGTGCCCGGTAGACCGACCCTCCTGCCTGAGACAGTGCTTCCTTACTCTTAGGGCTCTTTCAAGTGTGGTCCCTGTCGCCTGGGCTTCCTGGGCAACCAAAGCCAGGGCTGCCTCCCAGCCCGGACCTGCCATAGCCCAGCCCACAGCCCCTGCCACGTCCATGCGCACTGTCTCTTTGAACGCAATGGCGCAGTGTCCTGCTCGGTGAGCTGGGCCTGGGGCTTGGAAGGAAAAGGGAGAATCTGGGAAAGGGGGTAGGGCTAGTGAACATGTTTAGGATTTGGGAGGAGGGCCTTCATGGGAAAGGGCTCAGGAACTGGATGGTGAGAACAGAACTTGGAGCAGGGGAAGAGGGTGGGGTGGTGGGGACCACTGACTCTTACCCTTTGCGCTGCCTCAGTGTAACGTGGGCTGGGCCGGGAATGGGAACGTGTGCGGGCCTGACACGGACATCGATGGCTACCCGGACCAGGCGCTGCCCTGCATGGACAACAACAAGCACTGCAAGCAGGTACAGGCTGCAGGCAGGGCGTGAGCAGGGCTGCCTGGGCTGGGGCAGGCCAGAACTCACCCATCCATCTCCTCCCCGGGCCCTTAGGACAACTGCCTTTTGACACCCAACTCTGGGCAGGAAGATGCTGACAATGACGGTGTAGGGGACCAGTGTGATGATGATGCTGATGGGGATGGGATCAAGAATGTCGAGGTGGTTCCCAGACATCCTGATCCTCCCAGCACCTGTGCTTTCCTCCCTGTCTCTGTTACCTGGCCCCATAACCCTGCTCCCCTTACCCCCAGCCCCTGGCAACTCTGCAGGAATGCTCCAGTACTACAAATTAGGGAGGCATAAGCCTGGTGCCCAGGACAAGGTGGACTACCTGGAGGTTGGGTGGGTGGGACTGTGCCAAGCAGGTGGACCACCACAGAATTGGTGATCGTAGACACGGGTACAAAGACAAGGAGGATGCTAGGTGGCCAGTGGTGTTAGGGAGGCCTGACTCTTTCCCTCCCACCCTAGGACAATTGCCGGCTGTTCCCCAACAAAGACCAGCAAAACTCAGATACAGATTCATTTGGTGATGCCTGTGACAACTGTCCCAACGTTCCCAACAATGACCAGAAGGACACAGACGGCAATGGGGAAGGGGATGCCTGTGACAACGACGTGGATGGGGATGGTGCAGACCCGGGCTGAGGGGGTGGGAGACCTGTCAGGATTTGGACACAGTGGGAATGAAGCAAGGAGGCTAGGAAGTCTGAGAACTGGGGAGGGTGTTCCTATGGAAGTCAGCCTGGGTGAGAGATTGCCTGCAGAGGTGTCAGTGGGAATGTGCGGTAGCATGTAGGGTTAGGCAGGGGGAGAGCAGGCGAAAGGGTGAGACATGGTACAGGCAGATTTCCTGAACAGCTATCCTCTGGATGGGAGACAAAGTTCAGGGCTTTCACCAGCCTAGAAGAGTGTGACAACCTTTTGCTATTCCCATGTCTTCTAGGCATCCCCAATGGACTGGACAATTGCCCTAAAGTCCCCAACCCCCTACAGACAGATAGGGATGAGGATGGGGTGGGAGATGCCTGTGACAGCTGCCCTGAAATGAGTAATCCTACACAGGTACAGGGGAATGGAGAGGGCAGGGAGGGGTGGGGGGACTGATGGGTAATGGAAAGTGGTCAGGTCACCCACCCTCTGCAGTTAGCAAGAGGAGATGGTGAGAACAGGCCCCTCTCTCTCAGACAGATGCAGACAGTGACCTGGTGGGGGATGTCTGTGACACCAATGAAGACAGGTAGGGTCTTGGTCAACAGATAGAAGATCTTACAAGGGATGCTTTACCTTCCTCTAGTATATTCTCAGTTCTCTCTATGGTTTAGCCTTAATTCTTCACCACTGTTGAGCACGAAGTTATTCCTGTAGTCTACCCTGCATTTCTACTGCTGGACCTTCAACTCATCTGATTGACTGCAAGGGGTCTGGCTGAAAGGAGGGTGTACCTCAGATACTCCTAACCAGGAGACAAGGGAAGGATGTGGTACCTATAGAGCCTTTATTTGGTGCCTGTTCTTATGGGCAGTGATGGAGATGGACATCAGGACACCAAGGACAACTGCCCACAGCTACCCAATAGTTCCCAACTGGACTCAGACAATGATGGACTTGGAGATGAATGTGACGGGGATGATGACAATGATGGTGTCCCAGATTACGTGCCTCCTGGTCCTGATAACTGTCGCCTGGTACCCAATCCCAATCAGAAGGACTCAGACGGTAAGACTGGGGTCCCACAGTGGGTTGGTCTGGTGTGGGCTTTGCTCACGGAGAGGTGGCAGTCCTTGCCAGGGAGTTGGAAAGGGCACGGGGGAGAAAGAGGTCAGGAATGCAAGGCCCAGGAAGTGGTGATGTTAGCTAGTAGCAGTGGCTAGGGCCTGGCCTTTCTGAGGGCCTGGCCTTTCTGAGCGCCTGGCCTCACTGTTCCCAGGCAATGGCATTGGTGATGTGTGTGAGGATGACTTTGACAATGATGCAGTGGTCGACCCCCTGGATGTGTGTCCTGAAAGTGCAGAGGTAACCCTCACGGATTTTCGGGCCTATCAGACCGTCGTCCTGGACCCTGAGGGGGATGCTCAGATTGACCCAAACTGGGTCGTGCTCAACCAGGTACCAGGGCAGTGGGCTGCGTGGGTACTGTCAGACCAGACACCAGGCAGGGCCGAGGTGGGCAGTGCACCTGGATCAGGTCTTTCTTCTTTATTGCCCATCACCAGGGCATGGAAATCGTTCAGACCATGAACAGTGACCCAGGCCTGGCAGTTGGTATGTAGGGGATACCCTGTTCAATAATTTCCAAACAGGAATCAGATAGGGGCAGAGTTTGGGGGGCAAGCTGGCCACATATACTGCAGGCATCCCTTCCCACCCCCACTGCACAATGGGCCACAAGTAGCTTTGCTGCCCGTGACCTTGATCCCATACACCCATCTTCCCCTAGGATATACAGCCTTCAATGGTGTGGACTTTGAAGGCACCTTCCATGTGAACACAGTGACTGATGATGACTATGCAGGCTTCCTCTTCAGCTACCAGGACAGTGGCCGCTTCTACGTGGTCATGTGGAAGCAGACGGAGCAGACCTACTGGCAGGCCACGCCTTTCCGGGCTGTTGCCCAGCCTGGGCTGCAGCTCAAGGTCCCACAGCTACCCAGATTCCCCAGGCCAGACCCTTTCCCCAAACCTCTCCCCCTACCTGGGTGGGAGCCCTCTTACTCAGACATTGGGCCTAGAGGTTAGCTCCCTGGGGCTCCAGAACATTCTTCTGACCACCTGGACTTCCTTTCCCACCTGTACTTACCAACCTAAGTACACTGGCTGACCCACTCACTGTCTTTGCCAATGCCCCCCAGGCAGTGACATCAGTGTCTGGCCCAGGTGAGCACCTCCGGAATGCTCTGTGGCATACTGGCCATACCCCTGATCAGGTACGACTGCTGTGGACTGACCCACGGAATGTGGGCTGGCGCGACAAGACCTCCTACCGCTGGCAGCTGCTGCACCGGCCTCAAGTCGGCTATATTCGGTGAGGGGAGGGGTGGAGCCCTCCTGAAGGATTCTGTTCTAGGCCCGGCCTTTCCGTCCCCTGTAGCTGGGACTCACCAGAGACCCCTCTGCCCAGTGGTTTGGTGCCATGGGCCTGGACTGGGACCACTTCTCTCCATCCCCTCTCACCGCAGACAAGGCGGCCTGGGCTCTGGTGCGGAGGACAGATAGGCACTGTTGGGCAGGCATTTCCTTTTCTGTGTTCCAATTTTCCCCTCTGTAAAATAAGGGCACCCCCGGGAGCCTCCAAAGCTCAGGCCCTTCACTGCTACAGCCCAGAACCTGCCTCTTCAAGGTGTCTGACCTGGAAGGGGCCATTATTTACTGACGTGCAAACCAAAGCCTAGACTTCACAGCTCTCTGCAGCTGAGCTGAGGCCTCAGTTCAGCACTCTGTCCACAACTTTGCATTCCCTAGCTGGTGGGGATGACAGGGAAGGGAAGGGAAATGGCCAAGAGCCCAGAGTCCAGGCACTTGGGTTGTTGGTTCCTCTTTAAGGTGCCTGGGCTGTGGGGCGCCAGGGCAGAATATAAGGGGTGGTGGACTAAAGCCTGGGAAGCGGGTGACTTCACCCCCAGTCCATTGTGCTCATCGTCATGGCAACCCAATCCTCGCCTGGAATGCGGCTGGTGCTTTGTGGTGCTTTGAGATGCAAAGGGGGCTGGACAAAGAGCCTGGGGCCCCAGGCCTGAGAAAAGTACCCCCTTCCATCCCCTTTCCTTCTTTCCTTCTCTCAGGCCTGGTGAGCGGCGGGGGGTTGGGGATGACCAGGGCCCCGGCATAGTGGCACAGTGCCCATCGGTACCCTAGCACCAATGGAAACCCTATCCTGGACAGAGTGAAGCTGTATGAGGGTCCTCAGCTAGTGGCGGATTCTGGGGTGATCATTGACACATCCATGCGAGGGGGGCGTCTCGGTGTATTCTGCTTCTCCCAAGAAAACATCATTTGGTCCAATCTCCAGTACCGATGCAATGGTGAGGCTCTAAACCCACCCACATCAGCCTGACCTCCCACGTCCTCATGGAAGAACCACACCTTTGACTTTAGTGGTTTCTCCTTCCTCAGACACAGTTCCCGAGGACTTTGAGCCATTCCGGAGGCAGCTGCTCCAGGGAAGAGTGTGAAGAGATGGCTACCAGATTCAAACTGCTGATTTCAGACCCTCTGACCTTGGGGTCTATCCTGGAGGCCCCCCACCCTGGTCTAATCTACAGCCCCTCAGCCAAACACATACCCTCTCCTGGTACCAATCAGGAGTTCAGCCCCAGAGGGTGGTGACTGTTGAGGAGATGGGAAGTTTTCAAGGGGTATTTCTCAGGCGCCAACCCCAGGAAAGATAACAGCACCTTGCCATAAAGTTCCAGTTGTTTTCTAAGCTAGTGCAGTTGTTTATTTTAGGGATTTTCTGGGGGGTAGTGTGGGAGCAGGAAGGGACCTGAGAGGGGTAAGGGAGAGGGCTGGTAGGTTGGAAGTTAGAGGTCTAGAGGAGAGTTTGGGGCACAGTGAGGAAGGTGCTGGATGAGGGTTAGGTAAAGGATGGGAGGTTAGGTGAAGGATGAGAGGGCTGGTCGGAGGGTGGTTAAAGTCCTCCCAAGTCCCACTTACTCACGATGGCAGCGGCGACACTCCAGTCTATCTTAAATCCGCGGGGATCGAAAGTCAGGACGGCTGGGGCTGCCCTGCTCGTGGTGAGTAGGGGGGCCGGGGGGCCGGGGGGGCCGGAGGCCGGGACGAGTGCAATATTGGCGGGGAAAAGAACAACACTGCACCGCGTCCCGTCCCTCCCGCCCGCCCGGGGCCCGGGATCCCGCTTCCCACCGCTTGAAGCAAGATTAGCCCAAAGACGGGGGTGCGCTGGGGAGTTGAGTTCACCTGGGAGTCTAGAGTGACTTGGCGCGTGGAGGGTCAAGGGAATGGTACGGAAGAGGGGAAAAGCCAGAATGGGTAACATCCCTATCCCGGAAGGCCACTTTCTGACGCCCGGGCCGCGCGCTTGCTCTTTAAATACTCCCACGGCTAGGCGCGGAGCCGTCGCCATGGTAATGCATATCCTAGCAACTGACCAAAATGGTTGTTGCCTGGCAACGGCGGGGGGTGAAGTTTGGGACCTCCCATCTAGTTACGCGTGTTTTCTCTAGCTGGCGGGTCCAGGGCTTCCCCGCCTCCTCGGTCCGCGAGCTGACGTCACGCCCCCTGCCCGGCGCCGGCCCGGCGCCACACAAAGCTGCACCAACAAGGTGGAGCCGCACGCTGTGGAGCTGTGGTCCCGGGCTTTCCGCCGCACCGAAGTGTTTTTTTAAAGTTCAGTTTTCAATCTGTATTTGTTGGGGTTAGGAATTGTTTTCTTAAAGCGGACGTAACTGTTTCTGTCCGCCGAGACCGCAACCCAGGACCTCTGGATGGGGCCCAGTACCCCAAGCTTCACGGGCTGCTGTGACCCCATATACTTCTCTGGTCCCAAATATTTCTGCCCTTCAAAATATCTCTCGGTTCTCCAACACTTCAGACCCACGTCCTGGCTGGCATGGCTCAGTTGGTTGGAGCGTTGTCCCCTAACTGAAGGGTCGCCAGTCCGATTCCGGGTAGGGCACACGCCCAGGTTGCCAGCTCTATCCTCACTTGGGGCGCGAGGTGGCCGGTTGGTCTTTCTCACGTAGATGTTTCTCTCCCTTCCCCTCTCTCTCAAATGAGAATACAATAAACCTTTTTTAAAATTATTCACCCTCACATAGTTTTGCCCCCACCCCTACCATGCTTACCTGCCCCAAATACCACTATCTCTCCAAAAGATAGTTCAGTGCCCCCCAGTACCATTCTGTAGCCCTACCAACTCTCACTCCTAATGCGTAACCTGTCCCAACACCTCCCACATTCCGATGTGCTCTGCTACAAACTTCACCGACACTTCCACATACCTCAGGACCCCACCCATGTAGCGCCATTTCCTCCAGACACCACCCCGCACACCCCAGAGTCCCCTCCATAAGTTCCCAGCCTCTCCATCGATGGCACAGTGCGTTCTTCCCCTTCTCTGTCCAAGCCACTGATCCGTCTCGCTGGCGTTGCTGCCCCCCTGGCCTCACTCAGTTGCTACTTAGGCAGCGCCTTTCAACCTCCTCTGCCCACACTGGGCAGCAGCCTCCCAACCTGCCCGGGTAGGCGCCGTGAGGCTCCCGGTGACCACTAGAGGGCAGGAGAGCCCGGCCAGCCCGGCGGGCTGCCTGTCATTGCCAGGTGGACTGGGAAGAAAAGACCCTGGGGTTCGGCAACCCAGGTCTCGTCCTTTAAGTGGAATTTTTTTCTCCCACTCCCTTCTCAGGAGAAAGTCAAGGAAGGAACTTAGGTTACTGGAAAGTCCGGGGGTGGGGGTGGGGGGTGGGGAAGACTGTGAGTTTCAGGGTAGAACTATGTGCAGAACAGGATAGGGAGCGGTTAGCAAGGTGGGGCTATTTTGGGAAGTGGTGGGAGGTGGGGGTCCAAAACTGGCACCTAGTCTACTCCTTATCAAGCCTTCACATTTATTTTTCTTTTTAAATATTTTATTTTTTAGAGAGAGGAGAAGGGAGGGAGAAAGAGGGAGAGAAACGTCAATGTGGGTAACATGGATGGGTTGCTTCTCACACGCCCCTATCCGGGAACCTGGTGTGTGCCCTGATCGGGAACCCAACCCCAGACCTTTCCCTTTGTGGGACAACGCCCATCCCACTGAACCACGCCAGTCAGAGCAAGCCTTCTCATTTCTTCTCAGCCCCCAGAGTGGGGCTTCAAGGGGCCCAGGGGGAAGTATAGTGGGGAACTGGTATGAACTTCCCAGCCCTAATTTACCCACTCTCTCTATTCCTTTTCTCACCTTGGCCGTAGCCCTGGGGCTAAAACTAAAGCCTTGGGACCCAGGTCCCAGACTCCTCCACTTTTCCCTATACACACCGCCCTCTGGAGCCAAGGAGTGGTTGGCGAAAGGGGGAGGCCAACTGGAGAACAAACAGGTTGTCAGAGGTTTGAGTGATTCAGGCCCATGTGGCCTACCTGAGGGGACAGGAATGGTTGGGGAGGAGGAGGAAAAGATAGGAGGTAGGGAGTGGGGGAAGGGGCGGGGTTTTGTCACCTGTCACCTGCTCTGGCTGAGCCCAGGGCGGGCGAAGGACCAGTATAAAGCAGCAGGTGCCTGTGCTTGTTCCACCTCACACGCAGCGCCTGCCCGAGTCTGTCCTGCCCCCTCCCCACCTGGCCCACCGCCACCATGGCTCCGGGCGTCCAGGCCCCTTTCTTCCTTGTGCTGCTGCTCTTCCCAGTGCTAAAAGGTGAGGGGCACAAGGTGGGGCGGGGGCTGCCCTGCACAGCCTGCCTGTGGGTTTTGTTTCCTGGCAGATGGCACCCCATGAGGCAGAAGTTGCAGACGGGTGTCTTACTCTGCGCCAGAAAAAAGGAGAAAGGCTAAGAATAGGCTAAGAAGAGACGACCCCTGCCTCAGGAGCGTGGGTGCCGGGGCACGCACATTTCCTGAAGAGAAGTCTGGGGTGGGGGTAGGAGGACAGGAGAGGTAAATCTTAGGAGTGGGCCATGTGGGTCAGGAGCGGAGAGTTGTGGGAAGAGAGGGAGGCTGCCAGCTGGGGAGGAGAAGAAAGGCTGACTCAGGGGATTGTTCCCCAAATCCTCCTGGCGTTACTTCTCCAAACGCTAGAGGATGTATTTTCTCCTTGTTCTGATTTATCCCCACATTCAACCCTCAACTTCTTACAGTCCACAGTTCCACTGACACCTCTTACCCGGCCACCGACCCTGCCTCAAGTTCGGCCACCTCTCCAGTCCACAGAGCCACCTCGTCCCTGGCCACTGGCCCAGTCCACAGTGTCACCTCCTCCCCAGCCACCGGCCCTGCCTCGAACCCGGCCAACTCCCCAGTCCACGGAGCCTCCTCGTCCCTGGCCACTGGCCCAGTCCACAGTGCCACCTCTTCCCCAGCCACCGGCCCTGCCTCGAGCCCGGCCACCTCCCCAGTCCACGGAGCCTCCTCGTCCCTGGCCACTGGTCCAGTCCACAGTGCCACCTCTTCCCCAGCCACCGGCCCTGCCTCGAGCCCGGCCACCTCCCCAGTCCACGGAGCCTCCTCGTCCCTGGCCACAGATCCAGTCCACAGTGCCACCTCTTCCCCAGCCACCGGCCCTGCCTCGAGCCCGGCCACCTCCCCAGTCCACGGAGCCTCCTCGTCCCTGGCCACTGGTCCAGTCCACAGTGCCACCTCTTCCCCAGCCACCGGCCCTGCCTCGAGCCCGGCCACCTCCCCAGTCCACGGAGCCTCCTCGTCCCTGGCCACAGGTCCAGTCCACAGTGCCACCTCTTCCCCAGCCACCGGCCCTGCCTCGAGCCCGGCCACCTCCCCAGTCCACGGAGCCTCCTCGTCCCTGGCCACTGGTCCAGTCCACAGTGCCACCTCTTCCCCAGCCACCGGCCCTGCCTCGAGCCCGGCCACCTCCCCAGTCCACGGAGCCTCCTCGTCCCTGGCCACAGGTCCAGTCCACAGTGCCACCTCATCCCCAGCCACCGGCCCTGCCTCGAGCCTGGCCACCTCCCCAGTCCACGGAGCCTCCTCGTCCCTGGCCACTGGTCCAGTCCACAGTGTCACCTCTTCCCCAGCCACCGGCCCTGCCTCGAGCCAGGCCACCTCCCCAGTCCACGGAGCCTCCTCGTCCCTGGCCACTGGTCCAGTCCACAGTGCCACCTCTTCCCCAGCCACCGGCCCTGCCTCGAGCCCGGCCACCTCCCCAGTCCACGGAGCCTCCTCGTCCCTGGCCACTGGTCCAGTCCACAGTGCCACCTCTTCCCCAGCCACCGGCCCTGCCTCGAGCCCGGCCACCTCCCCAGTCCACGGTGCCTCCTCGTCCCTGGCCACAGGTCCAGTCCACAGTGCCACCTCTTCCCCAGCCACCGGCCCTGCCTCGAGCCCGGCCACCTCCCCAGTCCACGGAGCCTCCTCGTCCCTGGCCACTGGTCCAGTCCACAGTGTCACCTCTTCCCCAGCCACCGGCCCTGCCTCGAGCCTGGCCACCTCTCCACTCCATGGTGCCACCTCTTCCCTGGTCACAAGTTCTGCCTCAAGCTCAGCCACAGCTCCAGTCCACAGTGCCACCTCATCCCCGGCTACCGGCCCTGCCTCAAACTCAGCTGCCACTCCATCACACAAGGGCACCTCTGCCAAAGCTACCACCACGCCAGCTGGCAAAGGCACGCCATCCTCAGTTCCCAGCCACCCCTCCGATACTCGGACCACCCCTGCCAGCCACAGGACCAGGACTACCGGGGGCAGCACTAATGGCAGCACAGCGCCCCTCGCCCCCCCCATTCATAGGGTCTCCTTCTTCCTCCTGTCCTTCCGTATTTTGAACCTGCCATTTAACTCTTCCCTGGAGGACCCCGGAACTCGCTACTACCAGGAGCTGCAGAGAAACATTACTGAATTGGTGAGTAGCTGCCCTGCTGCCACGCGCTGCCTTGCAGGAGCAGCCTTCACAACTGCTCACGCCTGCGCCGGTTCTTAGTGCTTTCCCTCTCACCCCAGTTTTTGCAGATTTATGCACCTGCCAATTTTCTGGGCTCCTCTAATGTGAATTTCAGGTACAGTCCTGGGCGTGGACTCTGTCTGAGTGGGTAGATGTGGTCACAGCTGTGGGGAGTGACTGGCACACTTGTGGTTGGGGGCAAGTACCCGGAAGCTGGGATCTGCAGCTGAATTGCCCATTTCCCTGGGAGCAGGCCAGGATCTGTGGTGGTGGGATCAATTCTGGTCTTCCGAGACGGCTCCACCAATGGCAAAGACGTAAAGGCACAGTTTGTTCGTCAAAAACACAAAGCAGACAAGTACAACCTGAACATCTCAGGAATTAGTGGTGAGGCTTTTCTCCCTTGCTCTGGGTCAGCGCCATACTCTCGGGCCCCTCTCTCTGCGGGGGGCCTGATTCCCGCTTTCCCCTGGGTGCTAGTGGGGGAGGGCCTCCTCCTTTGGGAGACTGCCCTGATCCCTGCTTTTTCTTTTAGCTGATGATGTGTCATTTCCTCCCTCGGCCCTGTTTGGGCCAGGGGTGCCTGGCTGGGGCATAGCCCTGCTGGTGCTCGTCTGCGTGCTGGTAGCACTGGCCATCGTCTACCTCGTTGCCCTGGTAAGTGCTCAGTCTTCAGCCCAAACTGAGCCCCCCCGCTAGGAGGGACTCCATGGCCCCCGGAACCTCCTGTCTCCCCAGGCTGTGTGTCAGTGCCGCCGAAAGAACTGTGGGCAGCTGGACATCTTTCCAACCCGAGACGCCTACCATCCGATGAGCGAGTACCCTACCTACCACACCCACGGGCGCTACGTGGCCCCTGGCAGCACCAAGCGTAGCCCCTATGAGGAGGTGAGGGTGGGCCCCACGGGTGGAGAGAGACAGAGGCTCTGGCTGGGAAGAGGTTCTGAAGGGGTACTTGGAAAACCCAAAGAACTTAAGAGTTGAGAGGTGACGTGAAGTAAGCCATGGAGGGCCTGGCAAGAACGGAGGTAGAGGTCAGAAGAGTTCTGGGGGAAAGGCCTGGGGAGGAGACCACGGAAGAAAGGTGACCTCAAAAGGGAGTGTCCCCACTACTAACTCTTCCAGAAGAGCATTCGCTGTTTGGCTGAACTGGTACCACTGCTGTGGCTGGGTTGCCTAGAGGTGAAGTGTGTGGGCAATGTGCTCAGGGGAACCCTTCACGCAGGACTCAGGGAGTGCGCATCTGTGCCCCCACTGTTGTCCTAAGAATGGAGGGTAGATTGAGAAAAGCTAGTGGGGCACGGGGGAAGGATCTCCGATTGGGGGGAAGAAGTCTCACCAAGCCAGGTGAGCCTGGGTGGGGTTCTCAGGAGTCTCTTTCCTCTCCTGGCCTTTCTCTGCAGGCCCTAGTAAATAATTACTTTGGTCACCGGGAGTTGGAACTCCAGGTGGGGGAGGGGGACTTTCCTTTTCTTGACCCCATTTTCCCTTTTCTGGGACTTCCTTCACCCAGTTTTACACGGATAAGCACACACACCTTCTTGGGCTGGAAGAGCAGAGAATGGAGGGAGACGGGGCAGAAGAAAGGAGAGGAAGGGGGCCGATTGGAATGAGGGGCGGGAGTAGAGGGGAGTAGAGGGGAGGAGGGCGGGCCCTGTTTACAGTCACCTGGCTGCCTGTGGTGGTGACCAGCAGGTGCTCTCCAAATTAACCCTTTGGGAGCCATGCTTTGGAGCCCGCCATCCAGGGGCCCTGGTACTTCCTCCCAGGAAAGCTTCTGCCCCTCAGCCTGGATTCCTCCTCCCCTCACCTAGGTGTCTGCAGGCAACGGTGGCAGCAGCCTCTCTTACATGAACCCAGCAGCCACTTCTGCCAACTTGTAGGGGCACCCTGCCTGCTGCGCATCTGGCCAGTCCCCTCCCTTCTCCTGAACCGGTGAGCTGGGGGTTCAAGTGGGCTACTCACAGCCTCCTTCACAGGCCCCACCAAGTCCCCTAACCCACCTCAGCCCTAGTGAAGCCTACCAGGGCTCCAGGGAATATGCCCCCAGATGGGGGTGGGAACCTGTACATGGCTGAATAAACTGTGGGCCCACTCTGCTCTGACTGCCAACTTCTGATGCGTCATCTGTGACCTTATAAAGGAGGGGTGGTCAGAATGTATTGTGTGCAGGGTTCTGGATGGGGCCTTTGGGGGAGAACAGAGGGAGGAAAGGTGAGGAGCAGGGTTCATTTCAGTGGCAGGGGCATGTGGAAAGATGACATTGGGGAGCCGGAGTGGCTGGCAGAAGAATTGGAATCACCACTCCCCCATCGCTGGCGGCACAAGAGGAAAGAGGAAACGAAACCTAGGTGACTGGGCTCTGGCCTGCGTGCCTGTGGCTCAGCCCCGGTTTCACCCCAGCTGGGGGTTGGCAGCCACACCTTCCTCCCCTTGGCACCATGCCCTCAGGTGGTTCTATTCTGAGCTGCTCGGCTGTAAAGAGTCCTTAGGCATCGATAACAGCCTGAGTCAACACAGCCATCCATGATAAGTGTTAGATCTGGGGCTGGCGCCCAGCCTGGCCCCTCCCTGGCCGTGTGGCACCCCATTTGCTCACTGGCTTTGGGGTCTGCTC
The DNA here is from genome assembly GCF_022682495.2 of Desmodus rotundus. Classification (NCBI taxonomy): domain Eukaryota; kingdom Metazoa; phylum Chordata; class Mammalia; order Chiroptera; family Phyllostomidae; genus Desmodus; species Desmodus rotundus. Next base: position 79,183,144 of record NC_071398.1, read on the forward strand.
CCCACAACCCAGGAATGGGGAAGCGGTTCTGGTTCCCTGCCCCTCTGGGCCCAGGCACAGTGCCTTCCCCTCCATCACATTCCCTCGGGGTGGGGTGCTGGGAGCCATGCCAGAAGCCTCATGGGGTGGTGGGGTGTGTGACTGATTCAGGAGGTCACCAGAGCAATGCACCCCCTGGTGGGAGGGAGGCTAGGGAGCACCTGGTTTGGGGACCTCCTTCCCTCAGGTGCCATACCCACCAGGCAGCCCTGCTCCGAGCAGTTTCTGAGACCTAGGGTCCCTTGGGGTGCCACGCCCGGCCCTGAAAGTGAGAGGAATGGTCTGGCTCAGGGAAGGCGAAGACGTGCCTGGCACCACAGTTTATTGTTTATAAACCGTGAAAATGACAGCTGTTGCTTGGCACAGACCTAGCAGTCCCTACTGCAAGGGGGCAGCAGTGGGCACCAGAGGTCCTGCCTGACCCAACTCAATGCGGACATCCAATCTCCACTGGGGCCCCAAAAGGAGACTTGGCACGTTGGCATGGGTGCGGGACAAGTAAAGCATGCAGGAGGGAGAAGAGGAACATCAGAGGCATGCGGCTGAAGGGCACAGGGACCCACGTAGACAAAGGGTAGGGTCCTTTCCCCTCACCAGGGACTGCACGGGCAGTGTCCAACCAGAGAGCCTGCCTGCTCTGAGGCTGCAGTTCAGCATCAGTGGGGCAGGGGGCTCAGCAGGGCAGAGGGCAGAGCTGGAGATCATGCCCAGGGTTCCAGGAGCCTTCTCTCCCAACTGGCCTGAGGAGGAGCACAGGGCAGGGGCCGGGGAAGGGGTTCTCTCCATGACTTGGGTAAGATACCAAGGGCAGAGCATGGAGCAGGAACTTGGTGAGTTGACAGTCTGGGTTAACGGGCGACAGAGAAAGAGGGGGACACCCAGAGAGGTGAGCAGAGGAGTGTCCCTGGGTCAGGAGAAGGTCCTAGGAAGACAGAGACATGGGGTGAAGCACAGGACCACACGGTAGGAAGAGTTTGAGGGAAAAGCTGCCGGAGGAATAACCCGGCTCCAGGAAGCTTGGAAGGCCAGGGTCCAGGCAGGGCGTGCGATGGTCAGTCCAGCTTGGCGAAGCCCCCAATGGTGACCTTCCTCTCGGGCTTAGTGCCCACCGGCTCCTGCAGCTGCACAGCACCACCGCCGATGAAGCAGAAGGCAGGGCACACGGGCCCAGAGCAGTCCAGGGGGCACTCCAGGAGCCCACGGAAGGACACAGCATCCAGGAAGGAGACCCGGCCCTGCTCGTAGTCCAGGCAGATGCCCAGGCGGGGTGGCAGAGGCACTGTGCAGCCGGCTGCTGGGCCATCCCTCCCCGTCAGCCCTGCATTTGAGCTGGCCCCAGAGCCCAGGAGGATCTTGCCCATGCCAATGGTGAGGAAAGCAAAGGGTGGCGACGCCTCCACCGTGGCATCCTCAGCCCCGCTGTCGTGTCCGCTGTCTGGGTCGTACCTGTAGGAGCGGGCATTGGGTAGGAGGGTGTTGGAGGGCGGAGCACGGGGGTGGGGGTGGCGTGCCAGAGTGCCGAGGTGTTGGAGGTATGGACTGTCAGTTGAAATGATGGATTTGGGGTGTTGAGGAAAAACATGTTGAAGAGACAGGAGCTAGACTGTAGGCTTGGGGGTTTGGTTTGGCTTGGCAGGAAAAGGGTACTGAAGGGAAATTGCACTGGCCACAGAGGTGTTGGGGCAAAAGAAAGGCGAAGTATTGATGAGGCGCCCTGAAGAAATGCAGCTGGATCAAGGTAGGGGGGTGGCGGGAAGTATGGGTGGGCTCTCATGCTGGGAGAGTGCAGGTTAGTGACTGAGGTACAGGGTGACAGGAAGAGCAGAGAAAGGGTGCTGGGAAGGGAAATGTTGGGAGACAGACGAGGGCGCATTGGTGTCACAGGTGAGACGTCAGGAGGATGGGGGCTGGGTACAGAAAGCATTGGGAAGAAATGGGGCCCTGGGGGGTAGAGTGCTGGGATTAAGTGTTCAGGGGGAAAGCAAGCGTGGGGGGTGTTAAGTAGATGTCAGGGATGAGAGGGTTTGGAGATGGAAAATTTAAGGAAGAATTTCAGGGTGTTGAGAAAAGACAGGGTTGGAAAGGCGTGGGAGAGGAGGGTTTGGGGGAGGGTGTTGGGAATGTGGTGTTAGGGGAAAGGCACGAGGCTCGGAGAGATGGTATGTTAGACCTGAGTGGCAGATGGAAGGAAGTGGAGGCGGTTCCCTTTTCCACCATCTTTTTCCCCAGCCACACACTCCAAAATCCAACTGTCAGAGCCCTCCACTGATCCCACGTGTTCCCTGGCCTCAGGCCCCCAGCCTGGCTTCCATTACCCCGCTGCTTCCTCCTCTTCTCCTCCCAGCTCCACCCCAGCAAGTCTGTGATCCCCTGCCACCCCACCCTGTCCCCAGCCCCCATCCAGGGCCCCCACACCCCATCCCTGCCAGAATGGCCTGACCTGGGGCTGATCACATCTGAGGCGCCCTGGAAGCTTTCCTGAAGCTTGCTCTCCAGTCCGACGCCCACCTTGACCAAGTAGGAGGCTGGGTCAACGGCGCAAGCCCAGTAGCTGCGGCCCTGCGTCACGGCTACGTCACCCAGGACCACATCCACACTCAGATGGCAGCCAGTGAGTAGCCGCTCAGCAGCCAAGAGCAGGGGCAGCCCTGGAACACTCCGCACGGCTCGCTGGTCCTTGCTGATGGCCAGCCTCTCTCGGCTGGTGCCCCAGCGGCCATCAAGGAAGAAGTGAAGGACTAGAGTGGGGGAGGGTTGAGACAAAAGGAAGGACTTCAGGGCTAAACACTGGCATTGGGGACTGTGAGGCTTTAGCACAAGACACCGGGAGACTTCATAACATGGCGCAAGATGCCAAGGGACAGGCAGGAAGCTTTGGGAACAGGGCCTGGAGAACTGGAGTGAGGGAGATAAGGAAAAAAAGAAGGGAGTGTTCCAAATGGACACGGGCCCCAGGAGGAGTTAGTGAAAACCGGTGGTCACAGAAACCAGCCTTCCAGGCCTAGGTGACTCACAGTGCTTCCTCCACCCCCCTCGTGGCTGGCCCCATGTACAGTCCCCTGCTCCCTTCCCTGTGGTGACATCCCACCCACCACCACCTGCCTGCACCCTCAAGCCCTCACTCTGGTGCTCACATCTGGTCGTTACATCCAACCCACACCTCTTCTGCCCCCTCTGCGGGGGTGATGCTCCTTTATTACACCTGCATCCCAGGGTCCGCACTACTTTCTGGGGAGTCACTTTACTATCATTTATGGAAACCCTTATTTGAGGTGCAAACTCGGCTAAGACTTTACATGTATCATCAATTCAATGAACTCTCACAACAACCGTATGAGGTAAGTATTGTAAACACCTCTCCAGAAGAGGAACTTGAAGTTCAGAGGGGGTGAATAACTTGCCCAAAGCCACACAGGTGGCCAGAGGCAGGGTTGGGATTTGACCCAAGGAGGTCTAGCTCCAGAGTTAGTGTGATCCACTGCATCGCACTGTCTCTCCAGTGCTCAGCTGTTAGCGCCTGGGTCCCAGAGACCCTGCCCCATCCCATGCTGCCCTGCTCCCCCCATCTGCCACTCACCGGGCGCTGGGGGGGTGTGCAGGTGCACATCTTCGCTGTACTCGCCATAGCCCGCTTTGTTGCAGCCACGGACACGCAGCACGTACACCGAGCCTGTGTCAGGACTCTCCAGCAAGGCGCTGGTGCCCCTCACCTCCTCCCGCCGCTGCCAACGAGTGGGGCCCGGCTGGGCAGGCACATCTGTGCGCCGGAACTCAATGGTGTAGTGCCAGGCAGGCGGTGAGTGGGGAGGCAGCCTCCAGCACAGGAAGATCTGGTCGTAGGCAAAGGTGCGCTGGGTGTCGATGACTGGAGCCTCGGGCACTGTTGGAAGGGAGAGCAGGGTCATTCAGGGCCTGGCCACTGACCGAGCATGGAGGGTAGGCAGGAAAAGGGAAAGCAGCGGGAGCCGGGGGGGTGAGTGTGGGTGAGAGGGACCTGGGGAAGAGACCCGTCTGGGCACTGGGCAGGGGATGGGCAGGCAGAGCCCAATGGAGAAGGAGAGAGGTGGGTGTGTGCTAGGCAGGCAGGAGGCCTGGGTGCTAGTCCTGTCTGCCACACTGGCCTTAGGTGAGTTACTTCCCCTTTCTGTGCCTCAGTTTCCTCCTCTGTCAAATGAGGGCATCAGACCAGATGGGGATGCTTCTTTTTATGACCCTTTTTATTCTATGAATAAAGAGGAGCCGCAGGGAAAGGCCACTGGAACCCAGGCAAGAGGGCCCTGGGCAGGAAGGAGGGGACAGAGTAGGAGGGAGAGAGATACAGAGTCAGCAAGACAGAAAGTGGGGGTACCATAGAGGGCAAGCAAAAGCTCGATGGCAGGGGACAAAGGTTAAGGAAAAGAGCAGAAAAGTCTAGAGGACAAGGGCACAAGGACAGAAGGTCAGAAGGGCAAGGGCCAGGCAAACCCTTAAGGAAGGCCGAAGAGAGGCCCAGGTCCAGGGAGGCCCAGGAGTCTGGTTAAAGCAGGGCAGAGAAGGAAGCGAAGAATGGGTAGCTGAGCTGCATGGGGGCTGCGGGTGGAGCAGGGGGCCCGGGCCGCTGACTTGCCTGGGGTGCTCCGGAGCAGAGTCCGCGGTGGCCACAGCCTACAAACAAAGAGAGGGAGAAGCAGCGCTGAGCGCGGTGGGACCGGGTGGCTGGTGGGCTAGGTGGCGGGGGCGGCTGGTCAGGCCGGGCAGTAGGCTGGGAGGTTCCTGGTGGGCACTGCCCCCCGGGCCCGCTGCTGGGGAAGAAGGGAAGAAGGCTCTAATTGGGCATGGGGTCTGGCCATCTCCTCACCTCGAAGGAAGTTAAGCTCTGTCAGCAGCTTCATCTCACGTCCCACGTCCAGCTGGCAATGGCGGAAGGAAGAGCTGGCAGCTGGCCGAAATGTCTGGAGGGCCTCTGTAGCTCGGGCAATCCTGGGAGAGGGGTACCCAAGAGTCAGGCACTGCCATCTGGGCAGCCATCCTCCTCCTTGATTCCGCCTGCCTGCCCCTAGAGCCCTGGCATCAGCTTTGGGTCTTTTCCTTATCCCTTCAGGCAAGCTGGATATTGGTTTGGCCTAGAGAAAATCCTCAGGGTCCAGCTCTCCATCGGATGGTACTTGAGACATTGTCTTGGACATCAGCTACACCCATGATGCCCCTGCCCCTTGAGAACCTGTGTCCCTGAGCTATGCCCCGATGTACCTGTTATGTAACTGCTTGGCTGCTTGTACAAAGCAAGGCTGGTCTGTTTCTTTAAGGACCTCCTGGGCGTAGCCCACCAGACCTGAGCCATCCAGCAGGCTCCGGTGCTCCTGGAGCTGGGCGCTGAGACGGGCCAGCCGCTCCTGCTGGCATTCCTCTATGGCCTGAAGCAGCGATGCCCTCTTCTCCTCCAGCACAGCCCCCAGCCCCCGAACCAGCTGGGACACCTCTTCCTTGGCCTGCTGACCACTCACCTGCCCAGAGAGCAACACTTACTATCTTCCTGAAGGCAGGGCCTGCACCAGCCTCCTAGAGTACCACCCCATGGCTAGGGTCACAGAATCTGGGGAAATCCTACCCACCCACTTCAACGGGACCAGGCTTATGGCTCCAAAGGCACCTGCACACCCAGATGGGCTCAACTCTGACAGCTTATGCTTACTTTCCTGGAGCCCACACCATAATCCCTAAGGACTCCCCCAAAGAACAGTGATGATGAGTGCCCTAACGTCCACGGGGCTGCCCTGGCATCCACCGGCATCCGTGCCGTCCTCACTGCCCACACCGTGTCAGCTGACTCATGCGATCTGGAAGATGGTATCAGAGCCATCGCCTTCCCTGAGCTCCAGGAATAAGTGCCATCCTCAGCAGGCAACTGAGCCTCAGGGCATCTGAGCTGTGTCCCTGGGGCTTTGGAAGCATCCCGTGTCCTGGCGATAGTCACCCTGGCCCCACTGTAGCTCCAGGTGCAGCCTGCCCCGGGGCACTGATGTCCCTGCCAACTTGGCTTAATCAGAACGTTGACAGGTTCATGGACCCCACACTGGCTTCCTGAGCTTGCAACCAGGTGACTGGGCCATGCCTACCCACACCCCCTTGCCGCTTCCACCCCCAGGCAGGGCCAAGGGCCACCTCGACGCCCTCCCTCACCTCAGCGTGCCTCACAGTCTCCTCCAGCTCACAGATCTGGGTCTGTACTGTGTCCTGGTTTCCTAGGATGTATGCCAGGCTCTTTGTCAGTTTGTCCTGAGGGGGGAAAAAAGGTGGGCAATCACCCAGCTCTGCAGAAGCCAGCAGTTAAGAGGTGTGAGAAGGTGTGAGTGAGTTAGCACTGGGGCTGAGTGTGTGCATGGGGGGTGGTCCTCACCTTGAGGGCCTGGTAGGCGCTGAGCACCGGTGTGATCTTGTGCCCACTGTGGGTGCGCCTCACTCGGCAGAGTTGGCACACCAGCCGTTGGCACGTCTTGCAGTAGTGGGTCACCTCTTCCTTGTGGTCTGGGCACATTAGGCCCTGGGAACAGAAAGAGCAGTGGCACAGTCAGCCAACGGTGTGTATAAGGGTGTTGACCTGCCACAGGAGCAGTTTGGTGCCCTCCCTCCACTGACCAGATGGGGGTGGAAGGGAGCTCAGCTGGTGGTGCTCCACAGTGCCACCTGGTGGCACATACTGGCATCAAAGAGAGCCTTTCCTGCACCCTCCAGGCAGCAGCATTGCTCCTCCCTTCATCTACCTCAGGAAAGGTGTAGAAACAACAGTAATAATGATGATGGTTAATCTCAGCCTGTGGTTAATAATTAACCTCGTCCACCTTGTTCTCTGTCACATCACAATGCCTAGAACAGCACTAGGCACGTAGGTGCTTGATACATATTTATCATGTGATCCTCTGAACAGCCCTGCGGGTGCGGATACTGCAGGACACACAGTAGCAGCCTCTTTCAGCAGATGCGATGAAGGCTCAAAGACGTTCAAAGACCCGTCTAGGAACCAAACCGGTGACCTTTTGGCTCCCAGGCTGGCGCTCAATCCACTCAGCCACACCAGCCAGGGAGAGTGGGTTTTTGTTGTTGTCACAGAAAAAGGAGCTTGGCATGCTGAACTCCTGCCCACCTCCTTTTGGAAGCCCACAGTGCCAGGCACCTGCACCCACCCAGCTCTACCATGCTGCTACCTTCGCAAGCCCTGCAAGTGCTGGCTCACCTTGGGGCGAAAGGAGAGGGTGGGCAGGGTGGGCTCATGCTGGGCCTTCTGGGTGCCCCAGGGGTGGAAGAGCTTGAAGCACTCGTTGCAGAAGGTGGCACGGCACTCGGTGCAGCCCTTGGTGGCCTCTAGTGGTGGGGGCTTGCACAGCTGGCACAGGATGGCGCCACCCACACTCACACTCTGGCGGTAGCGCTCTACCACACGCTCCAGGGTCAGGTTCCGGAACAGGCCTGCCAGGCCTCGCTCCCCCAGCTCCACATCGCCCTGGCAGGCTGGGCAGGGGAATGTGATCACCTGGGGGTGCAAAGCTCCTCGCTTCCGCCCGGGGTATGTCCCAAAGCCTGTGGATGGGCAGGGGAGGTAGAGAGCTGAAAATTACAGCTGGCTAGGGGTGGGGAAAGTCTGTCCAATTAAAAAATTATTTCTCACTATGACATAGCTCAACTGAATTATTAGAGCCTAAATGAGCAGTATCTCTACCTCTGAAAGACAGACAGATGCCGTTGGCCAGGGATGCATCCCTTTCATCTTCCAGATAAGCACCCCAGCATCCTCACCCCCATCCCACAGGCCCCAGGCCCACCTGACTTAAGCAGCCGGTCCAAGCGGTCTGGCTTGGGCAGAGCTCTGCGAGAAAGGCGGGGACTTCGGGTGGAAGGGGTGGAGGCAGGAGAGGTAGGTTCTGAGCTGGGGTCCCCACCATGGCCTACATAGCCCTGCTGGCCTAGCACCTCGCGGGCACAGGCCTGGCACACGTTGTGGGTACAGGGCAGCACCAGCGGCTGCTTGTACATCTCTTGGCACACTGGACACAGCAGTTCCTTCTCCATGTTCTTCATGCTCGTCTGTGGAGGGACCAGGAGGGTGGGTCAGAGCTTGCACACCTGGGCATATCTTGACAGGCCTTTCAGCTGCCGTTAGAGACCCAAGGGGGTCTTGGGAAGAGGCAAGGCAAACTACCTATGGCTTTTCCCCAGCACCAGACCAGGCCTGGTTTGCAGACCTTCCCAGCTCTGTCTCTTGCCTCATTTTCCCTCCTGCAGAGCTAAAGGCCTATGGAGGAGGAGGAATGGTTGGAGCTTGTGGTTGGAGCTCGAGCCTCCCAGAGTCAAAGACCACCCCCTCCACTCCATCTGCTCAGCAGGATCTGCAGCCCCTCTCACCTGGCCATTGCCCCCTCCCCCCACCTCAGCTACAGCCTTCGGCACTTCTCTCAAGGACACAGTCAATTCGACACCTAGGTGCAGACCCCCGCCCCATTCATTCTCTGGCACCCCCCACCCCGGCCCGTGTGACTCCTCGCTAAAGGGAGGCGCAGCTCTTTCTCCATCCTCCTGCTCATCGCGACTCCGGCCCGAGGCCGCCCCAGCCTCCATCCACCATCCTTCACTTCCCCAGCCATCTCCTCCTGTTCCCCGATACACTAACCCATTTTCCTTCCCCCCCTCCACCATCTGGACCTCCGTTCCCTCCCCAGGCGTAACGCGGAGTAGCCGCATACCCCTCCGCAAGCAAGGGGTAAACAAACGCCTAGCATACTCGCCCCCTCCCCACCGGAAGTACTCCTCCCTTTCTTAGTGGCCAGGGTCCTCAAGCTATGCCCCACCCCCTCACCTCACCTTGGTCCCTCTCTTCGCAGCCATCCCGGTCAGGGGCGCAGCTGACAAAGGAGGGAGGGACACGGAGGGAGGGGGAAGAAAGAGGGGGGAGAGCAGGGTTGGCACCGCCCCTGGGAGAGCCGGGCATGGGTTGCCATGACAACTGCTAGAGGCTCGGAGGCAGCCCAGGGTGGGGGTGCGGTGGGGTGGGGTCTCGTGGAGCTGTCCAAATTGAGAACTACACCCCGGGGCGAATCCTTCAACACCTCCACCTGTCCTCAGTTTTCTTGGAAAATTTCCAACTTCACAAACGCCCCCTCCTCACAGGATAGCCCCATTGCTCTGCGGCTCCAGCCCTGTTGGCTGCTACCCCAGCCCACCCGCTGCGTCCGGGCAGCTCGGGGCTTCTCACACCCCAGCAGATGGACGCCTTCACGGTACTCATCTCCAGGCTGCCCCCGGGATTACCCTCTCATACCTACATCCCGATCCTCCCAGTCCTTTCTGCCATCACCAGCCCCCTGTCTGCATCCCAGCATCTTGCCGGATTTCCACCTGTTCGAGGTCCCGGCCTGCCCCGGATCGCTATACTCCACCTCCCCTTCCCTTCGACCCCACCTTAACTCACACTGATGCGGACCAGTGCATCCATGATGGAAGTGAAGGTCTGCATATCCTCACCCTCAGCCATGGCCCTACCTTGCCCGCCCGCCCCCGGGTGCCCGATCCGGGCAGCAGCTGAGAACCCTGGGCTTAATGCAGGAGCCCGGTGGGGGTGTGGGGAGGGGTGGGGGTAAAATATCACTGCGCATGCTCCAGGGACAAGCCTCAACCAGCGCCAGTCAGGGTAGGAGGTGGGAAATCATTTTCCCCACGTGGTTCTCAGAAGGCGTTGGTTGGGGGGAGCAGTGTAACATGGAATGGTGTTTGAGGGGAGAACCGTATCTTATGTTCGCGTTCCTAATCTTACTCATATAAAGCGGAAGGACAGTTTTAGAGAAAGATGGGCCCAAGGATAGCAGGACTAGATTTTGGTTTGGCGGAGAGTCTATGGGACGTGTCAGGCAATGTCCCGTAGTGGGAAGGAGGTTTGAGGAACAGGCACTAGAGGTGACATAAATGACAAAGAAGACAGAGGTGGGCAAGAGGCTATGGGCCATAGTCCCAGTGACTTGAAGAGTTAAGTGCAGCCAGCTTGCATTGAGAGGCAGAAGTTGCTCAGGGTGCGGGTAAGGACCCGGGACTAGGGCGGTGGCTCGATGCTCTTTGACGCAATATTTCCTCCCTGCCGGAAGAGGTCGCCACGTGCAGGCGCCCGGAGGTAGAAAGAGGAAGACGTGGGGGAAGCAAGTTTGCGCCAGGTGTTGACGCATCCGGTTCGTCTGCGGTCTTTCTTGGCCGAAGGCGTCTATTGGACCCACGGGCAGGGCGTGATGGGTAACGGGACCAGCGGGGTCCCCCCGACGGACTAGCGGGGGTCGGGGTTGGGGCGGACAAGCTTTCCTGGTCCCCTCCACTCAGAGCTGACGTGTCCTGGGCCCCAGGGGGCGGGCCAGTTTGCGCTCGACCGGACGGAGGGTGCCGGGCGTCCCGGGCTGAGGAATTCCTGGGGGTCGCCGTGTAGTGTGGGGACTTGAGGAGTATGGCTGCAAGCCCGGGAGTGCTTGGATGGTCGGGCCCTCGAACTCCGGGACCTGCCGAATCTGCCTGCGGCTCCTGGAGGGAGGACCGGGCCTGACTGCCGGTCTCCGCTTTCATCCCCTCCAGCGGTGGGTACGGGCACCTCGCTGGCGCTGTCCTCCCTCCTGTCCCTGCTGCTCTTCGCTGGGATGCAGATGTACAGCCGCCAGCTGGCCTCCACCGAGTGGCTCACCATCCAGGGGGGCCTGCTTGGCTCCGGCCTCTTCGTCTTCTCTCTCACTGTATCCTGCGGGGGAGAGGGGCGAGGTGTTTGAGGGTGGGAAGGGTGGAGGGCTACGCAGGCCTGTGCCCACCCCATTGCCCACACAGTTCTGCCCTACTCCTTAATTCCGTCAACCCAGGCCTTCAATAATCTGGAGAATCTTGTCTTTGGCAAAGGATTCCAAGCAAAGATCTTCCCTGAGAGTAAGTGAAAATTGGGAGTGGAGATTTTGAATGCTCTCCTCTATCCTCCCCCAACACAGTACTGAATTTCCAGGTGCTTAGAAGGTAAAGGTTGTTTAGGAGAAGGAAATACGTTTGTAGGACTGGAGACTGATGACACTTTGGATCCAGAACTTCAGCTAGTGCCTGGAATTGGAGCTGGAAGAGAAGGCCTGTGAAAGCAAGAAACTCAGTTGCCTCCTGGACAGTTCCCAGGGAAAGTTTGAGGGAGCAGACGAGTTTGGGCCTGTTTTGCATACATCCACGGGGGGGTGTTCTTTGCTCCCACCAGAAGCAGCAGGCGGGAAGGATCAAGTTCGTTGAGGGGTTCTGATGTGAGAGTGACCTAATATTAGTGAATTCTGCCTGAGATGATTGTGAAGAGCCTAATACACCAAGTTTCTAGGTCAGCAGGAATCTTGACCAAATTAGAATAACTGTTAGAATGTTTCCTGTTTGGAATGATCCTAGTTATTGCACATGTAATTGAGATTTGATGACTCGGTTATTTATGGAGAATTAAGTTCATAAAGCAATCATACTAGGAATGCCACATGCCCAAAAATTGACCCCTCGTCCTGGGCCTTAGCTTCCCACTGGGTCTGCCCTGACCGCCTTGGGAAGCCGCTGGTCATAATCCTTGTCCCGCTGCCAGCGGAGGGAACCAGTGCTGCCGCGTGGTCCAGAAATGGGGCTTCACACACCTTTCTGTAGGAGAACTTGGTGATAAAAGGAAAACCCAGATTCACAGTTTGGTGAACTCATTGAAAAGTACATTAAAGATGGAAAGGTTGCGCAGCTGAGATAACCATCAGTTGTTTAAAGAGGGAAATGGGTCTAATCAAGAATTGACCCTTCCGAGCATCAGACAGCGGCTGGTCGATGCTGAGAAGGATCAATGCTTGATTGATGGGTTTCCAAGAAATCAAGACAACCTTCAAGGTTAAAATAATAAGTATATCTTATCAATGGTTAAAAAAAAAAATGACAGCAGATGCCATCTTGGGTGAAGCCTTCCCGTGGCGGGACAAAGAGTGTCGCTGTTGCCTGCCCCTCTCTGGGTCTTGCTGACCCACCCAGGCCTGTGCAGGCTTCCGCCCGTTTCCCGGTGAGAACCGTTGTTACTTACTTGTGAAAGAACCTTTGTCGTGGGGCAGGGTTCCTGACCTTCTTTGCCTGCCCTGCTCTTCTGCAACCAGCCGGTGGGGTTTGCCCTTGCCCTCCACCTTCTGTCCAGTCCCACTCTACGCAGGTAGCCTGAGGTACTTTTCTGTGCCCATGGGCACCTGTATGCAAGCACTCTGCCCTCCAACCTGTGTCTAGGGAGTGAGGCCCTCAGCTTCCACCACTGGCCAGTTTGATGAGTTGATCCCCATTGACTGGCTTCTGTTGGAACAGCCTTGACCCCCTTCCCCACATGGGAGCAAGCCTTGCCCTTCAGACTCTGCCATCACTTCTCCTTCTCTCCGGAGGAGGTCCAGGACAGGGAAGTTAAATGGTGTCTGGGGCAGAGCTGGTGATGAGCGTGCAGCTCCTGCCTCCATGCCCTAGGCATCAGTGAGGCCATCAGGCTCTGCTGTTGGCATGCCGTAGCCCTCCAGGCAGGTTCCCAAGATTCAGAAAGCCCCAGATTTCTCCTAGACTTGCCATATGAATGCCTGGTATTTCCATTCTGACTTCCACCCTGCTTGTTGCCTCTTGCCTCCCCAGTTCTCCTTTGCCTCCTGTTGGCTCTTTTTGCATCTGGCCTCATCCATCGAGTCTGCGTCACCACCTGGTAAGTGCCTGCCAGCAGGGTAACCTTTGTCCCTCCATCCTCCTGTGATGGTCCCATCCTTCCCCATACCTAACCCCCCCCCCCCCACCTCCTCCCTCTTTTGCCCTTCCCCATTTTCCTAAACCTGAGCCTGGATTCTTTCCCTGATGCTGGCGTTCGCCCTGGGAAGCACCAGGCTGGCAGCGTGGTCACTGATGCCGTGACCTTTCTGTCTCTGCCCTGCAGCTTCATCTTCTCCATGGTCGGTCTGTACTACATCAACAAGATCTCCTCCACGCTGTATCAGGCTACAGCTCCAGTCCTCACACCAGCCAAGGTCGCTGGCAAGGGCAAAAAGAGAAACTGACCTTGAGTATCCAATAAAGTTGATTCTTTGTAGCTCTGTGAGCTGTGATAAGCTGTGACCCTCTCCTGCCAATACCTGCGTGGTGTACAGAACGCTAGGGCACATGGGTACCTGCTGTTTTTAGAACTTGGGGGTGGTGGGGCTTCCCCTCTACCAAAGTTCATTTTTACCAAATATTTTATGAAGTGCTATCAGTGGCCAGGTACTTTGCCAGGCACTGGAACCGCATAGGCTGTGTCCTGTCATGGAAGAAAAGTGCACCAGCGATCAGCAGACTTGACCTTGGGAAAAGGGGTAAAGGCTGCAGGGCAAGAAAGCTCTTCAGAACTGGAATAGCTTTTGGAACAGAAGAGTAACAGGAAGGGAAGGCTCCTCACCCCTACACCCCCCCACGGGTGTCCATTTACACCCGTGTGGGCTTTGTTACTCCCAGTTTCCCACTCAGCACACCAGCCCCCGGCCCCCTCTCCTAGTCGGGGGGTGGGGCTCCCTACTGATGTTGCCCTCCTCTTCTACCCCAGCATGGACATACGCCTGTGTTTAGAAAGACTCCCGAGTCTGATCACTGCTGCATCCCCTTTGTTCTGGTGCCTGCATTTTTGTCTGTCTAGTTAGTAGTCGAGAGATTAGGAACCTACTAAGTTTTAGCAAAGTATATAAAACGGTAGGGAGGAGGCGTGAGAGATGTGGCTTTCCAGGTTCTCTGTCCGAGGTCTGCCACAAGGGACACTTATATCCAGAGCACCCTTCCTTTGGGGCACAGGCACCCTCCCTCCTGCTGGGTGGTGTGGGCTTTAGGGTGGGCACAGTGCCTTGGTCGGTGTTGTGGTCTCTGCAGGGCCTTGTAATGTGCACTAAAGACTGCTGTTTTGGTTCAAAGAACCTGCCCTTCTAGAACAGAAAATCCTGTACCTGGGATGTGCCAAAGTGAGGAAGGAAGACCTAATGAAGATGAAGAAGTGAGTCAAAGGAGATCTGGTCAAGAATTAGAGCCCTCTTCCCCATCTTCCTCTAATTGGAGGCCCACCCCAACTCACTTCTCCAATCCCCCGGGGAAATCCCAAACCCTTTCTCCTGTCCCCAGGCTGAGGGAGTGCTATGCAGTTTACCCAGGAGGCCTGCAGAGGGCACCATGAGCTCACGTTGCCAGGAGACTGGCAACAATAACGGGTGTTAATAACCCTGAGGGCTGGGGTGGGGGGGGATTGCAGCCCTGATTAGCTGACAGCCAACCATCTTGGAGGACCCAGAGGACTAGCTGACCTGGGAGGGGTAGCCTGGGCAAGTCTTGCTCACCTAGGCTGGGAACGGAGGCAAAGAGTTCAATGGGGACCAGATACTCGCTGACAGGGAAGAACAGCTCTGGGCTCCAACTTAGCTAGTGACGCTTGGGGGGTTGCAGTATGTCGGACCCTCTGAGGGAGGAGGGGAGGTTGTCCAAAATGGGCCCTGGACCTACGAGGAGGGTGGGTCGGATCTGGGTCTCCTGACTTTGCCCTGACCTGAGGTGGAAGCAGTGGGCAGAGGGCCAGATCCCAGGCCAGGTGAGAGTAGACACAGCTGGGGGGTATCTGGCCACCCGAGGGCAGCTTACCTCCCAAGATGAGAGCTAGGGTGAGGCCAAACTAGGGGAGGGTGGGGAGGAGTTGGAGAGCAGGTGCCAGGGTGCCCACTGTGTAGGCACCGGGGACAGCAGGTGGCCCAGAAATAATGACCCCTTCCTCAGGGAATGCATTTATAGGGCAGGCTGGCGCCGACCTAGGCCTTCCACCCAGCCTATCTCTGGGATGCCTAGTTGCAGGGTGCCTGTACCTGACCTGCCAATTAACCCTGGCAGAGGTATCCCAGCCACCTGATCTCCCTCATTAAGTAAGGTGGGTGGGAGGTGTCCTGGGAGGAGACCTGAAAGTGAGAAGGGCAAAAGTGCTGACCTCTCGGCCCCTGGACTTCTGGGGCTCTGCTCCACCCCCCGACCAGAGGCCTGGGGAATGGAGGGGCGGTCTCAGCCCTGGAGGACAGACAGGGAAGCCAGATGTTTCCTCCTGCCTCCTGCTCTCTCACGCCTGCGGCCCTACACCCATGCCTCCCGTGCCCGCTCAGGAAACAAGCGTAAACACTGTAGGGGAGGGGATGGGAGTAGGGAGGCTGGCCCAACAGGGCAGTCCTTGGGGCAGGAAGTGATCCCACCACCAAGAGGGCAGTGTTAACGTGAGACAGGGCGAGAAGGCCCCCAGCCCCGCAGAGGCTGGGCTCCCCTTGCTCTGAAACTGGCATGAGGGGGTGCCTGGCATGTAGGGCACGGCAGGGGGTCAGGGCCCGGTGAAGGAGCTCAGGGCAGGCAGGGAGGGGAGTCTGCACCAGGCCAGCCCTTTCCGGCCCTTATTGTCCTTGGTGAGAACAGGACACAGTCTCATTCCCACTGCCCCCCCCTCCCAAGCTCTGCTCCCCAGGGCATCGGGAAGGATGTTGGGAAACAGGAGCAAGCCAGAGACCATTAGAGACAGAGATGCTGAGAGACACAGAGACAGATACAAAGGGGAAAGTTTCAGTCAAAAGCCAGCATTGAAATTCACTGTGAGCCCAGCAGGCCCTTGGCACTGTGGGAACCACAACAGAATGGGAAGCTGGAGGCCCTGCCCTCAGGGACTGCCGGCTGGCCTGCCCTGGGTACACTCCTTGATTTAGGATCACCCACAGAGCCGCCTCCTAAGCAAACAATGACCCAAACACTGTGCAGGCACAGTTGGTGGCGCTTAATGGCTCTGCTTCAGATACGTTTCTTTGCCTCCCTCCCAGCAGACGGGAAGTTCCTCAGGAGGCCAGGCCAAGATCTCAGTCCCACCTGACAGCAGACACCGTTGAGAGCAAGCTGGCCAAACAGAGGTTGACACCCTGATGCTGTGTGGTTGATTCCTGTGGAGACAGGGGGAGGCCCCCTAGTTGGTCCTGGAGTTAGGCACCCCCATCCCCGGCTGCAGGCCTGCCCGCAGGCACAGTGTAGCGCTCTCCCTCTGCCGTGCAGAGTCAGCTGTTCCCACCCCAGGCTCTGCGACCTGGGACGGGGGCAAAAGGGGAGGCTGGCACCCTTCCTTCCAACTCTGTTCTCCCGTGGCCCCCAGTTCTCAGCAGCTGCGCCCTGGAGACAGGCCCTTCAAAAGATCCAGAGAGGTCCCGCTCCCTTCAACTACGGAGGGTCCGGGTGTGCTTTAAAATGAAGAAAAACAGGCATGTTTGAAATGTTTAGATTCAACAAATTAATGCTTTTTAACACAAAACTGTAAAGTAATGATGTTGCTAGTGACAAGATCATCACAGGATTTCCAGAAATTTTCCTTCACAGGGAACTACAGGGCCCTGTTTTATACTGTAAAGTCCTATGATAACGGGCATATCACATTCACTGTATGATTCTTTCTACTTTTGTATGTCTTCGAAAATTCCACAGTAAAAGTTAAATCTCTCGTGTGGCAAGTCCCTTCTTTCTGCTCCATCAGAGAGTAAGTGCGGCGGTTTGTAACCGTGCTTGGAGATGGTGTCAGAAGTCTGAAGTTCAGGCCCTGTGTGACGATGGGGCCTGACCCAAGTGGCCCTCAAGGCCTGTGAGGAACCCTTTTCTGAGAAACCCCTCACCCCCAATCAGCTGGAAAGCAGGGAAAGGTCCCCTCCCCGTTTTAGGCTGAGGGCTGCATTGTCGAGAGGCGCTAACGATCCTGTCGGCACAGGCCTGGATCCCACAAGAAAACACCTTCCACTCACCCCCTTTCTGGGCCAAGTTGCCATGAGGGCTGACCTCTGGCCGCTTCTGGGGAATTTCTGGGACTGAGGTGTGTGCCTATGCCTGTGGTAGGTACTAGGAGTAACCTGGCAGGGAGACCCCTCCCCTTCCTGCTCTCAGCCGCCAGGCCCCATTTCCAGCCTCTGTGACCAGGGCCTTCTTCTGACTCAGATAAATTTCAGGTTCTGGGCAGCATGTGGAACAGTGGGAAGAACCCAGTTCTCCTTTGGGCGCTGAACCTTACAGGTGAGTGTCCTCGGGCAAGTTGAATGACCTCTTGTACCTTATACCCCTCGATCATAAATGGGAATAATGATACCTATGTCAAACTGTGGTAGGGAAGATTCGAGGTAAATACGATGGGGAAGAGCCTACCTAGCATAGTGCTTGCCCCACCGGGCACTTGACAGGGACTATTTCCCCAGGTGATGACAACAACACCACCTTTAATTGAACATTCGCCACCCGCCAGCCAATGTACTTGGCGATTTACAGATATCCTCATTTTTAGCCCTCACACCACCCTTATTGCTGTTCTTACTCCATGGGATGGCTAATTTTATGTCTCAGCTTGGCTGGGCCACGGTGCCCAGATGTTTGGTCAAACATTATTCTGGGTGTTTCTGTGAGGGTGTTTTTGAGTGGGGCTTGGAGCAAAGCAAATTGCTCTCCACAGTGTAGCTGAGCGTCACTGATCCGGATCTGCTGAAGGCCTACACTGAACAAACGGCTGACCTCCCCAGAGCGAGAGGATTCAGCAGGAGGCCTTTGGACTTGAACTGCAACGCTTCTCGCTCCTTCACTGGGGTTTTCTTGCAAATGTCTCCTCAGTGGGGCCTTTCCGACTGTGCTGTGTAACAGCACACGGCCACCCTTTAGCCCTTTACCTGGCTGTGTTGTTCTCCATACTACTTCTCATTACTTTATTTATTTTAAAGAATTTTTAAAACGATTTTATTTATTTTCAGAGAGAGGGGGAGGAAGGGAGAAAGAAAGGGAGAGAAACATCAATAGATGAGAGAAACATAGATTGGTTGCCTATCACAGGCCCCCTCACTGGGGACCTGGCCTGCAGCCCAGGCATGTGCCCCAGCTAGGAATCGAACTGGTGACCCTTTGTTCATAGGCGGGCACTGAGCCACATTAGCCAGGGCATCTATGCTATTCTTAACCTCCCCCTGTCTATTTTGTTCCTACCAATTATGCTTCCTAATCCTTGCACTATTTCCTCCACCCTCCCCTTTCCCCCTCCCCACTGGTAACCCTCCATGTGATCTCCATTTCTGTGATTCTCTTCCTGTTCTGGTTGTTTGCTTTGTTTGTTTGTTTTTTAGACTCAGTTGTTGATAGTTATGAGTTTGTTGCCTTATTAATGTTCATGGTTTTGATCTTCTTTTTCTTAAATATTGTATTTTGCTGTGTATGATGTGCATGTTTTTGCCCAAATTTTTGAGGAACAAATAAGGATACTCACAAGTACATGGGTAGTACTAATTCCGTGTCTATAAGTGTTTTTAATTATTTTATTTATGCTTATGCATTAAAAGTGTGACTCTAGAAAGCAATAATGATATCCATATGCAAAATAATACCCTGGAATATGATAATCGGTTTTGTTTCTAAATATAAATAAATAAATAATTGAATTAAAAAATTAAAACAAAAGATTTGTTTCCTGAAAGTTCAGGCCAAAAATGTGGGTGCACATTACACACAGGAGCACATTATACACGGCCAAATACGGTAAGTGCCTCTAACATTTCCTGTAATACTGGCCTGCTGATGGTGAACTCCTTCAGCTTTACCTTGTCTGAGAAGCACTTTATCTGCCCTTCCATTCTAAATGAGAGCTTTGCTGGATAGAGTCATCTAGGTCGTAGGTCCTTGCTTTTCATCACTTTGAGTACTTCTTCATCGTCCCTTCTTGCCTGCAAAGTTTCTTTTGAGAAATCAGCTGATAGTCTTATGGGAACTCCTTTGTAGGTAATTCTCTGCTTTTCTCTTGCTGCTTTTAAGATTCTCTCTTTACCCTGGCTGGTGTGGCTCAGGGGATTGACAGCTGGCCTGCTAACCAAGGGGTAGCTGCTTCAATTCCCAGTCAGGACACATGTCTGGGTTGCAGGCCAGGTCCCAGTAGAGAGCACCTGAGAGGCAACCACACATTGATGTTTCTCTCCCTCTCTTTCTCCCTCCCTTCCCCCTCTTTAAAAATAAATAAATAAAATCTTTTTTAAAATTTAAAAAAGATTTTCTTTATCTTTAACCTTAGGCATTTTAATTGTGATGTGTCTTGGTGTGTTCCTCTTTGGGTCCAACTTCTTTGGGACTCTCTGGGCTTCCTGGACTTGTACGTCTATTTCCTTCACCAAATTAGGGAAGTTTTCTTTCATTATTTTTTCAAATCAGTTTTCAATTTCTTGCTTTTCCTCTTCTCCTTCTGGCATTCCTATGATTCAGATGTTGGCACATTTGGAGATGTCCCAGAGGTTCCTAAGCCTATCCTTTTTTGTTTAAATTCTTGTTTCTTCTTTCTGTTCTAGTTGAATGTTTATCTCTTTTTTATGTTCCAAATTGTTAGTTTGAATCCTGGCTTCCTTCCCTTTTCTGTTGGTTCTCTGTAGATTTTTATTTCACTTAGTGTAACTTTCATATCTTCTTTTATTTTTTTTCCATACTCAAGAAGGTCTCTGAGCATCCCGACCACCAGTGTTTTGAACTCTGCATCTGATAGGTTGGCTATCTCTGTTTCACTTAGTTCTTTTTCTGAGTGTTTTTTCTGTTCTTTCATTTGGGCCATTTTTCTTTGTCTCCTCAATTTGGCAGCCTCCCTGTGTTTGTTTCTGTGTATTAGGTAGAGGTGCGTTTACTCTCTGTCTTAGTAGTGTGGCCTATGTAGAAAAGGCACCTGTGAATTGTGTGGGGCAGAGCCTTAGGTAATTGCCAGGGTGGGGCAACCCACTTTGTGCTGTGTGGGGAGGACTCAGAGAGGGGACAATGCCACCACCTGCCTTCTGGACGTTCACCTGACACTCGCCCCATTTCCAGTCACTTCACCCCCTTCCAGCTGCTTCCCTGATGGTGAATCTCAGAATGGGTGGGTTTGCATACATTCTAAGGCTGTTCAGGCCCTTTAAGCAGTGAAAATCCAGCAGTTTCTTCTGCCATCCCAACCTCCCCTGGTTTTTACAGACAGAGCTAACAGTATCTGTCTTCCTGGTGCTAGAATCCTGGGCTGTGAGGTCTGGACTTGGGCTGGGTTCGCTCGCTCCCAAGGTATCCCTCCTAATTTTTATTCACCATGCATGAATGTGGGACCATCTGTTCTGCCACCGCTGCCTCTCCCCACCACACCACCTTTCCCCGGTCTCCATGACTCCGCCCCTCTTACCCATCTGTATGAATGCGACTTCTTTAAATCCTTGGTCTTCCAACTTCCATATAGCTCGGTGTTCTGATGGATCTGGGTATTATTAGTTTTTGAAATCTGGTTGTAATTCTTCCTATGGTTGCACAAGGAAGCAAAGTGTGTCTACCTACACCTCCATCTTGACTGGAAGTCTCATTACTTAATACATTACATATTTATTTGATTGTTTCTTGTCTGTCTCCCAGATTTCATTGAAAGCAGAAAATTTTTCTGTTTTGTTCACTATCGCTCGCCCCATTAGCAACTCAGCACTGTCATACTTGGATCTCTTTGCTGAAATTCAGCTTCCACCCTGCCCCAATTCCAATTTGCTGAATCCCCAGCAATAGCCAAATGCTTCTCTCAGCTGCCAGGCTGTTCCTGGTCCCTCTTCCCTCAGGCTATCTTCTTGTCCCACCTTGGTCTCTTCTAGCTTACCTTCTCTAGGAAACCCTGACTCACCCAACCCCTCCTCCAATCAGCAACAGGATCTCTTATATACCATTTCCTCCTAAAACCTGCCTGTAATTTTTTAACTATGTGTTCTTGTTGATTACATGTGTGTCCATCCAGTCTCCCCAGTGGAACTATGGGTGCCCTCAGGACAAGGATGGAGTCAACACAACCTGACCACCTGGAACCTTTGCCAAGGACCAGTAATCACCTTGGCATCTGTGGGCACACAGAAAGCTCCACTGCCTGATGTGATACACACAGGCACACGGGGGGGGGGGTCACCCACTCCTCTGAGGTATGAAGCTGCTGACCTGAGGAACCAACCCTACCCCCCAACTCAAGTACTTGTAAGGGGTCTTTAATAGCCTGCTTCTCCAGCCTCTTCTCCTGCCACTCCCCCAGGAAGCTGTCTTTGTCACAGAAACAGCCACAGAGGATTACTCACCATGGGTTTTCATGCCTCTGTGCCTTTGTTCAGACTTTCTCTTGCCTCACACACCCCACCCCCCACACCTGAACAGCTCTTACTCAACTTCCCAGTATCAACTCTGGTGTCAGGGCTCCTGTGAAGCCTCCCCCGTAATTTTGCATATTCGCTCTTCATCCGTGCACTTTATGTTTATTTATTTGTTTATTTTAATCTTCACTGGAGGATATACTTATTAATGGGGGGGGGGGGACATCAGTTGGCTACCTCCCAGTCCCAACTGGGAATCAAACCCATAACCTAGGCATGCAACCTGACTGGAAACAAACCAGTGACATTTTGGTATACAGGGACAATGCTCCCACCAACTTAGTCACCCTCCAAGGTTGTTCCATGCACTTTAGAATGAAGGCTCCCAGATCTGAAACCAAAGTTTGCAAAAACAGAAAAGCCCAAACAAACAGCTTATCCATCTGTAGAAGTAACTTACTTCAGAAGATGGTTTGGGACTGATGGGAAGGAGGCTGGGGAAGTGCTCCCAGGGGCTAAGGTGCATCCTCAGCCCTGAGATGTGACTAATGACAGCTATTGGTAACAACAGCAAGGGTAACTAACATCCACTATGTGCTTTCCAAATGCCACAAGGTGGTTTAAGTACCTTACCTACATGATCTCCTTTAATCTTGAGTGTAATCCCATGAGAGGATCAATTATTGTAGAGTTCCATCGTACAGCTGAGAAAACGAGGCTCAAAGAAGTTAAGTTACTTGCCCAAGATCACATAGCTAAGTAAAGGAAAGAACCAGGACCCAAGTGCTGGACAAATGGGCTCTTAAAGCGGAAATTTTTAACCCCCAAGCTGTACTGCCTCTCATACCCTGTTATAACCACATGTATTGTGTCCTGCTGTGGCAGCGCAAGGGTTATGCTCGGCAAAAGGATTGACAGCAAAGAGTTAGAACATCAAGATCTTCTGGCTGTTGTCCAGTGCTATCCAAGGCCAAAGACCCCGTGTCTGGCAGATGATAGCCTCTGGAGTAGTTATATCTCCTGGGATCGGGAAAGCTGGCTCAGTTTCCCTGACACCATCAAATGCTAGCCTGTCCTTCCCTCTGTCTCTCATGTTACATTTATAGAAGGCCTGTTGGGTTTCCCCACACTGTCCTTATTCCTGGAGATACAATGGTCCCAGGCAGACCAACACGGAAACAGACACCCTACAGCTCAACACGGTAAGTGCCATTTATAAAAGAGAGCCAACGGGTGCTCAGAGGAGGAAGATGGTGACCAAACCTGTGAGACAGGGTCAAAACCCAAGAAGGCTCTTGGAGGACATGATGCTTGAGCTAAGCGTTAAGAGAAATATATAACTACATACTTTTCTTTAAGGGTTAAAAAAAAATTTTTTTTAAAGCCCTGGCTGGTGTGGCTCAGTGGTTGAGTGCCAGCCTGTGAATCAAAGGGTTGCTGGTTCGACTCCCAGTTGGGGCGCATGCCTGGGTTGTGGGCCAGGTCTATATCCAGCCAGGGAATCGACTGAGCCACACCAGCCAGGGCTATATCCACAGATTCTTGTAGCATATATAGGGTTTCACATTATTTTTTTAACCCACTGGGAATTAATTTTCATATATGATAAGAGGTTGAAATCTAACTTAATTAACTTCTTCAAATGGTAAGCTAGTTGCAAAAGGTTTTCAAATAATTCATCTCTCCTCACTTACTTGAGATGCCATCTCTATCATATACTAAACTGGTGTATGTTTGCTCTATTTTTTCATGTTTTATTTTGTTCCACTGATCTCGGGAAGAAGGCACTATATTGTAGTGGCAAACTTTGCAGGCTCTGAAGTCCGATTATTTGGGGTGTGCCTCAGTTCCCTCATTTGTGAAATGGAGATAATAATAGCACCTAATTTTACAAAGTAGCACCTAATGAATATAATGGCCGAGAAGATGGAATGCGATAATGCACACAAAGTACGCATTACAGCGCCTGGCACAGAGTTAACCCGCCAGTGAGCAGCAGGTGCTCTGGTGATCCCTATCTGCCCGCGCCTGGACCAGTGGCCCAGGAGGGTGAAATTACTAAACACGTAGCTTTGAGCTGATGGGACAGCTCTGCTGCTTACTATCTGTGTGGCCTTGGGCAAGTTACTTATCTTTTACTGTCTATCTCTGTGGTCTGGTTTCCTCAGTCATAACAGGGCTATGAAAGTATCTACCGCAGCGTGTCGTGACTATTAAACATGACAAGGTCAGTTGAATGTTTATTCTTCTGCTGATTATTATTACAATGTTATAATTTATTATCTGTCTTTATGTGTTGTAGCCCTTCTCATTATCTTCCCCCCCAAAAAAAATTATGGGGAGTGTCAATCATTCACAGCCTGGTCTACTGTGCGTGAATAAAATAGAATTTCTGCGAAGTTGATGCCTAGCCCCTGATCTGTGCTGAGCGTCACTGTGACCAGTGAGGTTTTGAGTGAGTGACCAGTAGGATGTAAGAGGGCGTGGGGAAGGGCCTGGGGGGTGGGGCTTTGAAGTTCATATAGCAGGTTTTTAAACATGTTTTTATTCTGTCTTAATTCTTACTTTTACAAAGAAATTTGCATAGTTTAAAAAGCTAACTAGTTCTACAAGGTATTTACTGAAAAACAACACCCCGCCACACGCTCCTGCATAAAGCACTCACACGTTTCTCGGCTCTGCTTCTGGTACTTGCCTCTGTATTTCTAAATAACCTGCCTATGTTATTATTTCTTCTTTATATGTTAGATATAATCAATTTGCTGTCTGCCATGGAAGACCAGGGTGTAGTTATCTTTAATCCTGCTCTCCTAATGTGCTCCCCACCCCATCCTCTCAATTAAAATATATTCCAGCTTTTGGTTAAGTCAGTACTCACTCAGTGTTTACATTATTATGTCTGTGAAAATATTCTTCACAGCTGAGCTATGTAGTATTTGTACTAAGACTCCGCGAATCTGTAAAAACTGCTTTTATTAACATAAGGGACATGAAGCCGAGAAACTGCGTCCTCTAAAATCACAGTCACGGACTTCGCTGTTTGAAACCCATCAGTGAGAGCGCGCAGAGGTCTGAGCCCTGTGGGTCACTTCGACACAAAGAAGCATCCCTGAACTCCAACCTAGGTGCGGAACTTCAGATAATGGGGTTTTGGACACAACAGTAGATTTATCTTAATTATGTAGTTATCTCATACATAATTACCTAAAGTGAATTATCTTAATTTTGTAGTTTCCAAGTGGACACTTAGTTCACTTCTCAGCCCAGGCTCGCTGTTGATTCTCTCACTTATATCCGTGCTTACCTTGAACCTTTCAAAACACTGCTTTATTTAAATATTACTTAAATCCCACCTTTCCCACGTCCTATAGTGACCCCGTTTTTTCCTTCGATGAGCCGCTCCATGTAGTTCCTCTGGTTTGGATTCTTTCTCACAGCAGCAAGTTATAAACCTAACTCTGTTCGTACAGTTCTGTTCCTAGTGGTCTTTTCCAGGAAGGCTTTTTATAAATTCTCTTCCCTTTTATAACTCTTTGTTTTCCCTAAAGTTGGTAATTGCCCAACCTTTTCTTTTACTTGGTTTTCTATATTCCTATCATGAATTCGCCCCCCCAAACTCTCTGGAAGACATGTACACCTCCTCTCAATGCCTTAAGCACATCAGGTAATTCCTCGGTCCCACACTTTTTCCCTTAAAGACACCTCCTGAAGCCCTTTGTCCCCTGGCTCCAAGCAGTCTGGTTTCTCCCCTCATTTCTTTTTAAAATATGACAACCTGCCTTGGCTGGCGTGGCTCAGTTTGTTGGTACATTGTCCCGTGGACCAAAAGGTCGCGGGTTCCATTCCCAGTCAGGGCACCTACCCAGGTTGCCGATGGATCCCATCGGGGTGCGCATGAGAAGGCAACCCAATCAATGTTTCTCTCTCACATCGACGTTTCTGCATCTCCCCTTCCTCTCTCTCCAAAAGCAATGGGGAAAAAAGTCATCAGGTGAGGATAAAAAAATAATTAAAAATATGACAATCTTCTCACTGCAGCTGGCCTGCACTCCTCATTCTCTTGCTTCTCTGCTCTCTGCTCCTCCGCACCCTCTCAGATGGCCATGGAAGAAGAGATCGCCACACTCATCATCAACAGTGGCTCTGGCGTATACGTGCAAAGCTGGCTTTGCTGGGGATGATGTTTCCTGGGCCATGTTCCCAGCTTCCATCCTTGGGGCACCCCTGACATGGGGCAGAAGAATACTTACGTAAGTGATGAGGCCCAGAACAAGCGTGGCACCTTGACCCTGAAGTACCCTATTGAGCTTAGCACAGTCACCAACTGGGACGACATGGAGAAAATCTGGCACCACACCTTCTACAACAAGCTGTGGCCTGTGAGGAGCACCCAGTGCTGCTGACTGAGGCTCCCCTGAACTCCAAGGCCAACCATGAGAAGATGACTCAGCTCACGATTTTTAAAATTGTTTTTGACTCAGATTACGTTTGGGAGCTTCAACACTCCGGCCGTGTACATGGCCATCCGGGCTGTGCTGCCCCTCTGTGTGTGCCTCTGGCTGCACCTCTGGCATTGTAGGACTAGGGATGGGGTCGCCCACACTGTGCCCATCTACAAGGGCTACACCCTCCCCCATGCCATCCTGTGTCCGAACCTGGCTGGCCGGGGCCCGACAGACTACCTCATGAAGATCCTCAGGGAGCGAGGCTACAGCTTCACCACCATCACTGAGCAGGAACTTGTGGAAGACATCAAGGAAAAGCTCTGCTCTGTCACCCTGGACTTCAAACAGGAGACAGACACCGCCTCCTCCTCCTCCTCCCTGGAGAAGAGTTAAGAGCGGCCTGATGGGCAGCAGATCATTGGCAACAAGCAGTGCCAGTGTCCAGAGGCGCTCTTCCAGCCCTCCCTTCTGGTATGGAGTCTGCGGCATCTACCAGATGACATTTAATTCCATCATGAAGTGTGAAGTTGACGTCCAAAAGGACCTGTATGCCAACATGGTGATGTTTGGTGGGACCACTAGGTATCCAGGCATCGCCAACAGGGTGTAGAAGGGCGTCACAGCCCTGGCTCCCAGCACAGTGAAGGTCAATATCTGCCCTGCTGGAACTCAAGTACTTGGCGTGGATTGGCGGTTCTATCCTGGCCTCGCTGTCCACCTCCCAGCAGGTGTGGATCAGTCAGCAGAAGTAAGATGAGTTGGGCCCCTCTATCATCCACGGCAAATGCTTCTAAATGGACTGTGGGCAGATCCATAGCATTTGCTGCATGAGTTGATCAAGTCTAAGTTTGTCCTGGCAAATGTACACATCTCATGCTGATCTTGTGAAGCTGGAATAAGCCTTTGAAAAGAAATTGTTCTTCAAGTTTGTATATCTGATCTCAGCACTGGATCGTAGACCTGGTTGCTGATTTCGACCTTGTATTCAAGTTAACTATTCCCTTGGTGTATGTTTAATACCCTGTACATGTCTCTGATTAAACCCCTGTACATGCTGTTGGTCACTTGGTGGCCTAAACAAGAACATGTTTCTGCAAGAGAAATCCAGTGGTTTGATGAGAATCCACAAGACTGTGGTTCCTGATTTGTGCCGGGTATTAACACGAGGGAGCTGCCTATTCTAGGATTTCTCTAGAGGCTGGCACGAGTCTTGAACCAGTAGTCATTCTGTCTTGCTGGTCTGACAGGTTTGGGAGGGTCTCCGCGTCAGGACCCATTTTCCTTTCTTAGCTGATGTTTCCTGCCAGAACACCTGTGTTGTTACTTGCCTTGAGTTGGAAATCGGTTTGCATTTCCACCCGTAAATTTATTCATCCTTTTAATTTATGTAAGGTTTTTGCACACAATTCTCAATTCTTTAAGAGATGACAAATTTTGTTTTTCTACTCTCATGTGAGGACATTAGGCCTTGGCAACACGTCATTGAGGAAAATAAAGTGCTATAGTAAAAAAAAAAAAAAAAAAAAAAAAACCCAAACCCAAAAAACACCTTTGTTGTAACATCTGTCTCAAAGCATCATGGTTAGTAGTCAATGCTTCCGTTTTCCTGACTTCTTTTTCCCCCCTCCACCCCAGGAGGGGCCGAGGGTCTTGATATCTTTATTTCTCCAAAGTTTACCCAGGCGCTCAAGGTACGAACGAACGAACGAATGAACAAATGAACGAACGAAAGGGATTTTTGTGCTTAAGTGAAGTTTAAGGAAAACCGTATCACAAGGTTTAAGGGTGGCTTTCTGCATGCCACCGAAAGAGAGAAGAGAAGCAGCACCAGCACCGCAGCACCGAAGCCCCAGGCGACCCAAGACGCTATTTGGTGAGCACAGGCTGCTGAACTCCGCTGAGGAAAAAACCGTAGCGCGAACCCTGCTGGCGCCGCCGTGAGGACTTCAACTCCCAGAAGGCAACGCGAAGGCGAGCGCGAGCCCTGGGAGAGTGCCGCACGCTGACGTTGCGCAGAACGGGAAACGCGGGGCAGAGGTACGGGTAAGTCGAAGGCCGGAATGGACTGGGCGGAGGGTGAAAGCGGTGCGCGGCCCTGGGCCTAAGTGAGACGGAATGGGCTAGTGAGGGAGGGCAGAAGAGTCCCAAAGGGAGTGGGGGTCGCGAGGTTGAAAGATCTCCAGCTCCGCTTTCTCTTCCCGCAGCGACCATGACGAAATTAGCGCAGTGGCTTTGGGCACTGGCGCTCCTGGGTTCCGCCTGGGCGGCCCTGACCACTGGGGCCCTAGGCCTGGAGCTGCCTTTGTCCTGCCGGGAGGTCCTGTGGCCACTGCCTGCCTATTTGCTGGTGTCTGCTGGCTGCTATGCACTGGGCACTGTGGGCTACCGTGTGGCCACTTTTCACGACTGCGAGGATGCCGCCCGGGAGCTGCAGAGCCAGATCCAGGAGGCCAGAGCTGACTTATCCCGCAGGGGGATGCGCTTCTGACACCCTAACCCCATTCCCGCTGGACGGCCCCTCCCTCCCATCTCCCATTAAACAGTGGCAAGTTACTTACTAACTTCGTGTAGAATGGGAATTGGGGATTGTGTGTACCAATTGTCGAGAAGTGACAGGCCAACAAGCCACCTCCTTGAGGTCATCTAAGCCTTTATCTTTGCATCCCGCTGGTGTTCCTCCTGTTTATTTCAAAGGAGGCGAGGGCCCCTTCTCAAGATCTAAGGATGGAAATGTTACACTTCTCTGGTCCTTTTAACCCTGTCAGGAAGTACTTCTTGAAGTCTAACTTATTCTTCTTCATAACATCCAAGCTCTGTCCTTGCCACGGCCTTCCTAGGTCTTTCCTAGGTTGCTCTGGTTCTCTTAGATACCGTTCCTGAGCCAGCCCTCCCAACCCAAGGATGACTCTGCCCATGCAGTGCACCTTTGCCCTTCACCAAACCAGGCAGGCTGAGAATCACTGAATAGAGAATAGGCCTCCATGGGCAGGCGTAGGGAACAGTTTATTTTAAGGCACAGTCTAAAGATTTCACCCCCAGCTTCCAAAATTAAAAAATATAATCTCTAAAAAATAAGTGCTGTCTCCCAGGTCTCATCCAGTCTTCTAAGTAAAGCTCTTTCTCTGATCCCCAGATTCTCAAAGTTGTCTCTTTTTCTTTCCCATAACCCATGGCACCTGTGGAGCTGGTCAGCTGGAACAGCTGAAACAGGTTGGTCTGAACCTCTTTGGTAACAAGTTGGCATTAAGGTGCCCTGTGGTCAGGTGAACTGCCTCAGGTTTGTAGGAGCTGATAGTTCCTGTCTTGGTCCTGAGGGTACTTCCAGAAAAGCCAGAGGCGAATGAAGCTGGTGAGGATTCCTGGAAGGTTGGGCACCTGAAATCCCAAGGGCTGCGATGAGAAGAGGAGCGGCTTTTCCACTTTGCACACCTGTCACCCCATCCCTGTGCTGCTTACCATGATGTAGGGATCTCTGAGCCGAAACCCATAGAGAGTCCAGGAGGCAGAGGTGAGGAGGGTGGCAATGGTCAGTGAGAAAGAGAGACGCTGGGTGGATTTAGTCTGAATAACTTTGGCCTGGGGAAGGATGAAAGACACTCCTAGCCCAGACACAGTAAAGCTCCTACCTTGCCTAATAATTTCCTCAGAAAAAAGGTCAAGTATCCTCCCTGATTTTCTGTTACCCAGCCTTTCCCTCCCACTTCCCATTCATCTACCTTTTCTGCCCTGTCTCCTTCCAGGATTTGAATCTTCCCCTCCTCTGGAGCATAAGCTACAGTCTCTGTCTATGAGACCCGATCCTTCTTATCTCCCCAACTTCCACAGACACCCCACTCACCAAATCAGTCAATGGTGACAGGTACATACTGATGGTGAAGATACTGCAGAAGAGGCCCAGCTGCTGAAGCCTGACCTCAATGCTTGGCACCAGGAGCCAAAAGTAGCCAAAACCCAGGAGAAGGACCCCCAGCAGGGCTGCTGTCTGTAGGAGCACAGCACGCTGCAGGGGAAAGAATAGTCTGACTTCTACATGTGCCAGGAGCCCTCTCTGATCCCTTCTGAAATTCATTCATTCACACACCAGTGGAGGAGCCACTCTTTGTCCAGACCCAGTACTGCACTTGTCACAGCCTTTTTCCCACTAGTGACTTGATCCCACAACACTGGAGGTTTCTAGGAGAGGGAAAGATATCTTTTTTGGGGGGAGCTTGGTATACACAAAAAGAGCTTAATAAATGCTTGTATAATTGAATGGGTAAACAGCTGATCATCTCATTCTCAGCCACTGGCCTTGGTTCTGAAGGAACCATGGGAGATAAAAGCGCTTTCCCTCAGCTTATTGGGCAGTAAGGAGGCACCATCAGGGTGAGCAGAGCTATCAGCCTTGCCAGAAAAGGGGTGATGTGTGAGTCTCAGAAGGCTGACATTGGGGAGGAAGGAGGACTGCAATGCTGGAGGGGCCTTCCAGGAAAAGTTGGCAGTGCCAGCCTGTTACAGTCTTCTAGGAAGTACTGCTTGCCCTGCCAGCAAGCAAGACATGCTGCAGAAGAGATGAGTGCAAGGGAGGGTCCCTACCTTCCGAGGGCAGTAGTGCAGATATACCAAGATATATAAGGTCTGAAGCACCGCTCCCACAGCGTTGACAACGATTAGAGTCCCATCTCTCTTCAAGGTCCCATAACTCAGCCAGCTCAGGTTGCTGCAGGGTGGAGGGGAGAGACATTCGCCATGGGGATGAATGTAGGAGGGGGACCCGAGGGGTCTCTTCCACGGTCCTCACCCCACCCTACCCACTCAGTCTTTCCGCCCAGCTTCTGCCCCCTCACTTGACATCCGTGGTGAGAAAGGGCAGGAACTGGACATTGTCCACTCGCCGTGTCATCCGCATGTGCCTGAGGTCGGAACTGTAACGGGGCCGGCGAAGGCAGGAATGAGAGGGGAAGGAATAACCAGGCTACTGGGGACTGGAGACCCCTAATTCCTGTCATCCTCCCCTAACAACTGCACACCCTCGGGCCCGTTCTCAGCTCTCTTGCCTTCTTCAGGTCAAGCGACCAGCCTTGCTCTGGTACCCCGTTCCCCTCGACCCGACTCTACTTTGACCCCAGGCTCCGGAAGCAGCCTGGGGCTGCAGCCACGTCTCCGTCCCCTCCCCTCTCGCTCCTTTCCTGACTTTCTGATCCTGCCCTATCCCGGCCCAGCAGCGCTCTCACAGGCCGGTGGAGAACATGCCGAGGGTGAAGAGCACGCAAGCTCCAGAAAGGAGCGTGTCCGCCACGCCGCTGGTCTCCATCCCTCTCAAAGCAGGCTCCCAGCGCCGCCGCGGGGCCGCCTAGTCGGTGGCGGGGCCACCGTCGCCGGAGCCCCGCCCCTCCGCGTCCCAGGCCAAAAGCTCGGCCGTCCCCCGGAAACTGAACCGGAACCTGAACCGGAACCCGGCCTAGGACGTAAGGAGGGAACTCAGGCCCCGCCCCCCCCACACCAGCCTATCGCTGGCTGGCCAACTTCCCCGACTGGCCAACTTCCCCGACCTGACGTCGCCCTCCAGGTCTCTGTCGGCAGCTTCCTGGGGCTCCGCGGACTTGCCCCAGTACCCGTAGCCTACTGCTCTTTGCTTACCCCTTAGATTACCTAGACTCCCCAGCCTTAACTGTCCCACAGGCCTACCCGCGACCCTACGTGGTGGATCTCAAAACAAAAGCTTGCTGGATCCAACCAGATTTCAACCTGCTTTCCACCAACAGCTCCAGCTCAGAACCTCATTGGCCCAGGATTTGGGAGGGTTTCTCTTCCCAGTTTGCTGAATCCTCTTCCCAGTCTCTCCCCTAAATTACAGGGATTGCCAGAAATGACTGATTCTGTCAGGTGTCCTCCCCATTTAGCCACACCACCAACTTGGCTGGTCCACCGAAGTGCCTAGCACTTTGATGACCCCTTAGTCCCACCTGACTCGCTGTTGGGAACTTTCCATCCCAGATTCCCACGTGTCTTGGTGGATCACGGCCTTGCCTCAGCTGCTGTTCCCTTGAGGGCTGCCCTGACTCACCCAAAATTATGAGCACCTGCATGGTATGCCAAAACCCAAAGCCCAGCGCTGCGAGGGTGGGAGTGGGGCAGAGGTGTGACGGGAAGAATTTCCAGAGTGGGGTCAGCCTAAAACCGGAGAGACTGTGTGGGTGTAACAGGGTGCAGCCAGGGGGACTCCCAAAGAGGGATTTGTAATGGGGTCCAGAACTCAGGATGTCCAAGAAACATTAAAAAAAAAAAAAAAAATCACCCCCACAAGTCTGAACTGGGGAATGGGACACATTGAGAGTTCTGCATAGCAACAGTTTTGCAACTAACCTCAGGCATGGTCATTTAACATATCTATAACTTTTGACTGGTTTCATGGATATGTTAAATAGCTGTGGCCACCCTTTGAGCCAGGGAGATGGGAGTGACTTCCACCCAGGATGTAACTGGGAGGCAACTCCCCATGGTTACAGTGCCTGCGTGAGAGCTTGGATATGATTGGCTCTACACCATGGGGCCACTCCTGCCCAGACTTATTATGGCAGCCCAGAAAAGCTGGAAAAATATGGGAATGCTGGCAGGTGTTAGCGGATTATGGGAGGAGTCGGAAATGAAGTGCAGAGGAAGATTGGCGCTGGGATTTAAACCCAGGCGTGGCAGCCATGCAAAAGAGGGGACTATGTGGCTTTGGCAAGGAAGCGGGGAATCACGCGGCTTGGAGTTCCCTTTGCCACTCAGCTTAGGAAGCCAGAAAGCAAGATGAAGCAGTGAAGCAGAGCTTCCCCTTAGCAGTTTGGAAGAATGCAGGAGAGACGTTGCAGGAAGGAAGGGTGAAAGGACGCTGGGTGGTGGGCCAGGAGGTGCCATGCGGGTTTGGATTAAGAACTGGAGATCCCAGCCACACAGCTGATGGTGCGGGGAACTGCAGGGGGCCACCTTAGCCATGGACTTCTATTTCTTTCCTGAGCTACAGTATCCTGGACTGGGCAGAGGGGGAAAGCCTGTGTGCATTTGTGGGTATTTTAAGGGACTCTGGGATCTTAATGAAGACATTAAGTCATTACTCTAGGTCTGTATCACTTTTGGAATAAATAATTCCTTTCCTTTTCACCAGTCTCTGACATTGAGGGCTATAATTTCCTGGCGGTGGGCAAGGTGAACTTAGTATAGGGGGACCCTGGGAGAGGGGGGGTCCATTTGGTAATAGTATATCGTCACCCACCTCCACGGGTCTGTTCTGTAACATTAGGGGTTAGTGAGAGGTAAGAATTCTTTCCAGAGAGGGGAAAAAATTCAAACCCAGTTGCTATTGGTAACGCCCACAGCAGGAACTCAATGGTCATAAGTTAGTATGGAGAGGCAAAAGAGCATGTACAAAAAAACAGGTTTATTTTCAGACAACATTGTATAAAAAAGAGCCAGTTATAGACATCAGCAAAGACACACAGCAAATGTATATACAGATCCTGTACATGTGGGTCCTGCCCTAACAGCTCCACTCGAGGACCAGGTTGGCACAGCCCCGGTTGGCACAGCCCTGAGGAGTGCTGCCCCAGGATGGGAGATGCTGGGTCAGCCCAAGCATACCATCTCTCCGGTCCCTGTCTCCCAGGCAGGAAACTGTCTCTTGCTTTTCCTTCAGTCAGCTCATCTTAGCATCCTGGCTCTCTGTGGGAGGGGCATCTTTGCCAAGCTCAGTGTCCACCTACATGACCCCAGACCACCCCTTCCAGTTCAGCTCCCACAGTGTCCTTCTTAAGAGTCCATGTTTGCACAGCTTGTTATTTTGGCTTAAGGGTAGCAATGGTAGGGGAAGTACCGTCCCCACTTTGTCCGTCCCTCTGAGGTAGAGGCAGGGACGGCACTACCAGGCTTGCCCACCTTCTTTGGGTTGAAACCCTTAATACTGACTCATTTGGAGGCTGCTGGGTGGCAGCCTGTACATGTGGCAGGATGGTTCCCAGGACTGGGCTTTGGGAGGGACCCCAGGCCAGGTGAGGGGTGCCTGCCTCTGCCTCCTCAGCCCAGTTCCAATCCTTAGGCCAGATGTGGCATACAACTTCACGGGGTTTGCAGTGGCAGAAACGGCAGGAGCAGCACAGCCCAGGCAAGTGGGAAGAGGCGGGGGGCGGCACTGTGACCGATGCTATGTAGGACTTGCACTTCTGGGTCATCTGCAAGGTGGAAGGGCAAAGGCTCCCAGGTAAGCAGTCCCACTACTGACACTGGCCCTCAGTCCAACAAGGTTGCCTCAGCCCCTGCCCGGCAAAGGAGCCACCTCCTGTACCCACTCCCCTCAAGCAGACCCTCTTGTTTGCCCCAGGCCCAATTTGCTCCAGCTGCTTACCTGCTGGAAGTCTCTTCTCCTGTGGATTGGCATGGGCCTGAGGACTGTGTGCTAAAAGACAGGGGTGGCCGTAGATCAGGTACTGTACCAGGGAGGCAGAAGGGTGGGAGTGCTGGCTGGGCCGGGCAGCGGAACTTCCCTACCATCCCAGGTCATTAGGCCAGGCCCAGCATAGGGATGGAGGAAGGAGGCCCACAGGGCCCTGACACTCACTGATTTTGCCATTGACGGTCACCTTCAACCTCAAGCACTGGTCTTCTTGGTGGTGGATGGGTTTGGCTGCAAGATATACCCACAGGGCATTAAAGAAGGGGAAGGAAACTTTGTTGGAAGAAAACAGAATGCAAATGCCTCTGGCCCCGCTTTCTCAGTCCCTGCTCATTGGAATCCCTTTCTTCCAAGCCTGGATTCTTCCCTTCCTTAGGTTTTGCCCACTTTTTGCCCTGTGTTCAGTCCAACCTCTTTTGGAATAACCCTTGGCTTTGGAGATGGTGGTAAAAAGAACATAGCTGCTGTCCCCTCCCCAGAGTCCATCCTTTACTCCTCCTAGCTGAAATTTGGGGAAGACATGCACAGTATGCTCCCCTTCCCCAGCCATTTTGTACCCCCCTACCCAGGCACATCGAATGGGTGAGGCCTGGATGCATTCTATGCAAAGCTGATCTTATCACTTGTAAACCCACCGGTGGCTCTCCACTGCCCTCATGATAAACTCCTTAGCACTTCTAGGCCCCTGTGATCTGCCCTGTCCACCTCTCCAAACTCCTATCTCCCCACTTCAGAGTGTCCTCCTACTGTAGCCAGGCTAACCATATGGAGTTCCCCGAAGATGTCATGTTCCCTTTGCACATGTCCCTTCATTTATGGCCACATCCTCTGCTTGTCCTAAGCTCTGGGAAGCTAGGAAGCCTTCTCTGAAGCCCCCTAATCTAGAAGGTCCCAAGGTCCTATTTCCAGGGCCCTGTGCTCGCTCATGCCTACCATATTATACTGTTCTAACAGTCTGTTAACCGATGCGTGTCTCTTCCCAGCTTCCCTGAGGACAGGGACCCTGTAGTGTTTTATTTCTCTTTGTGCCTATACAGCCAAGCAGTGTTCCCAGAATACAGTAGAAGCTCACTGCACATTTATCATGTGAATGAATGAAAACACAATCCAGGATTGGAGGCCCTCTGCTGCTTGACTCCCCACTGAGCACGTTCTCAGGCATGTTCCTCATGGTGGCTCCATCCCCCAGGGTGGGCACCTTCGTGTATGCCTCCGGGGGCACTCACAGATGTAGTAGTAGCTGTGTCCCTCTTTGAATTCCTTGCCCAGGGTAAAGGGTGTGTAGCGCAGGAACTTCTCAGACAGCTTCTCTGGGCCATGCCTGGCACTGGGGTGGTTGCACTGCCAGCGGACCTGGTTCTTGGATTCGGGTTGGCACACCTGGTACTGCTCTAGCTCTACCAGGTACAGTGTATACTGCTCCATGGCAGCCGCTGCCACAGAGTCGTCCTCGTAATGGGGACAGATGATGTCCAGGTAGTCATTTAGCTGCACGTGTACTGTGTAGTCCTCGTGCCGGAACCTGCATGTCCGTGTACGCAGAGGGGAAGGAAGCAAACAGTCACTCAGGAGCCAGACCAGAGCCTTGGGTCTCCAGAGGTTTACATGACCTCTCACATTTCACACTGGACTCACACACAAAGATGTTTTGACAATCTCAACTCCCAATATTTACTGATCTTGATCTAAATATCTTTCCACCATCTCCAAATATCCCCCCACCCTCATTGTTTCCCATAATCCAATAAACTCCACCCGCTTAGTATCTTTCAGGTAACAAAGCACCTTCCATAACCCCCCTGATATTTACCCAAGGATAAGCTTCTAAATATTTCCTTAGCTCACTCACCATTCTCTCCTGCCCATACATATTTCCCCAAATCTGTTCTACCAGGTGCTCCTTTACATGCTACTAGAGCTCAGTCAGTCTGAGACCCTACTGGCCCACTCTATTATTAAGATCCAAGTGGGCCTTTCTCTTTACCATGCTGGCACTCAGCCCGAACACATCTGATGTCTTCATTGCGCTCACTCCTTTCATTTTCAGCCCCAACCAATGAGTCTGTCTCACATTTCTCTGCTTCCGTTCCCCCTAGGCCCCCAAGTAACGCCTGATCCCTGTCATCGACCCATTCATTCCCCTCAAATCTTCCCTTCTAGCTACTCAAAATGATGCTCGGTTCTCCTTGACCACTTCCCTCAAGGCACCCCCAAACATCACTGTCCCTTTATCTCCAAAAGCTACACATTCAGCTGTGAAGTGAGCTCCAGAAATGCAGTTCTCAGATCCGAGGCTGCCTCTCCCCTCCTCCCAAGGTGGAGCTAGCTCCCCTCCCCCAGCCCATTCCCTCCAGGCTCCACAGGCTCCAGCCTGACTGCCCCCCAGCTCCTCCCCCCAGCTCCAGACACCTGGCTCCAGTCTGGGTGGGGTCCTAGTAGGGGGAAAAGTGCCTCCCCACCTCCCTCTCCAAGCTGGTCAGCTTCTCTGAATTCCCCCAGCACCGTCAGCTAGACACTCGGCGTGGTTGGCTGCCAACTTGCTACAAACCAAAGCCCTTGGGCATGGGTGATGGCAGAAGGGCAGGAATTAGGCTGAAGGGCCTCAGGTGGGCACCCACTGCCCAGTCAGCATGACTTCTAACCTGGCCTTGCAGCAAGCCAGTCCTCCAGCTAGGTTTACGGGGACCCTCCCCCACCCTGGGGAAGAGAGAGAGAGAGAGAGAGAGAGAGAGAGAGAGAGAGAGAGAGAGAGAGAAGCAGAGAGAGGCTTTTAAAATTCCTCTCTGGAGAGATAAACACAGAAGCCATTTCAAAACAGGTATTTCAGCTCTGGGCCTGGCATCTTTCCCCCATTCCAGTGACGGGCACTGACTCATTCCTCATCCACCTATGCCTCCCGCCCCAGCATTCATGAGAGCCTGTGAAAATTCACCTTGTCAAATGTGGACACCCCCTAGGACCCCAGGATAGCACTGTGTCCACTAGCCCAGGATACTATCCTCCAGGCAAAGGGAGCTGGCAGGTCTGAGTGGGCACAGTACTTGCCCCTCCATCACCGAGGAGACCAGTGCCCAGCTCACAGTGGTACCACCCTTCTTCCCACGCTGCCTCCCCTAAGATCCCAGAGCAGATGCCCACTGACCTGAGTCACCCAGGCCAGCCTCACACCCGCCCAGCTCCTTGCCACTTCATCTCTGCCCCCGAGCTGTGCCCAGCTTGGCTGCCTGTGGACTCTACTCTGGGCTGGCTTCTCTTTAGTCCTGGATATGGTTAGGTGTGGCTAGATGAACAGGGCAGAAGCTCTGCTTGGTGAAGGCACCTATCAGCTCCTTCCTAGGGTATAATCTGCTCCATTTAGGATCCTTTTGACTCTTGCTCTGCATTTGGGAAAGGGCGCAGTGGCGTCAGTGAAGGCGGGGAAGGGGGCAAGGAAGAGGCTCCTTCCTGAAAGAGAGGAAACCTGGGAGCTTGGGAACGGAAAAGGCCAGGGTTCCCCCCTCCGTACTCACGGCTTCCTGTCCCCTCCTCCTCCTCCAGCCAACACCTGGCATGGGCATAAACAGGGACTTTGCTCTCTCTCACTAGGACAAGATTGGGTCCAGGAAGCAAAGAGCAGACAACAAGGAGTGGGGTGGGGGAGGGCTGACTGGGCTGCCCCTTTAAACCAGGGCAAGAGAGCACTGCCCTCTGGGGTTGGCAGCTCTCCCCACCCAGCGTGCCACAGACACAGACCCCTTACCAGGCAACGCTGCCACAGGATCAGAGGGAGCTGGCATTTCTCAAGGGGAGTGGGGGGCAGGCGCGCTAGTGCTGGGGGTGGTGAGCTGAGCGTAGTGTTTTTCCTGACCCCAAGCTGTCCAGCCTCCTGTCCATTCTTCTTCGTAACACCCCTCTTGCCTTTCAGCAAATACTGTTCCCATAACTTCAGAAAACTCAAGGGCAAGAACAAAGAGTCCCACGGAGCTTCTTATATCCAGTACCATTTGCCTCACAGCCCTAAACCTGCCCAGGAGAAATTAACTCCTTTCTGCCCAGAGCCCTCTGTAACTCTTTAACCCCTTCCTTCCCTTCTGAACCTTTCCCATGACCACCCTCCCCCATCTCTTCAGTTTTACTACTTGAATCCCATAAACAGGTGATACCTTAGCCTACTCACACACAGCAATGTGCCTCACGCATGTCACAACAGATCCCGTGGGGGGGGGGCCTTTCCACAGGCACCTTAAACACGGAATGAATGCTTATTGCCCACAGCCCAGGTCCCTCCCGAGAGGTCCTTCTAGCATTACAGTGAGCGCTCTGCTTACTCCAGAGGTCGCATCAGGTACCTGTCAGTGTGGGCAGGCGCCCAAGTGACAGACAAGGAGAGGCACACAGGCTTCTTGGTGGAGGGACCTACAAGAGCCGTGGGGGCCAAGGAGGGTGGTACATGCTGGAGGCAGGAACTGCTCAGCATTGGTTCCTCACTTCGGAGACACAGAGGTGCCAGAGGGGAAGAAAGGAGGGGCAGAACTAGTGCCTGTGCAAGCAGACACAGGCAGGTACCTAGCCTGGCGTGGCCTACTCCCAGTTAGGGGCGAGAAGCGAGGGGAAGAACATCCAAGGAATCCCTCCCGCCTCTGGTCACCTCCCTAAGACTCCGGTGAGGGGCGGGCCTGGACAGTTAAACTAGCGTGGTGGGGGACAGTGCCAACCGGACGCCCAGGCTGTTGGCGGGAGACTCGGGGCTTACTTGGGGTTTGAACTGTTCCAGAAGACGGTGTGGCGGTCGGCGGCAGCCAGACTGTAGCAGAGACCCAAGAGAGGGGCCCAGAGGAACTCCATAGCGCGGGGCCTGGTTAGGCCGGGCGAGGACGAGGGGCTCGTAGTGGGTTCTGGGTTCCCGCAGGTTTTCTCCGAGGCGCAGTCTGCACAGCGCTCCCTGATCTGGCTCTCGCGCTTGTGGACTCCGCCTTTTGGGCCAGGGCCGCCCGACACCTCGCCCCGCCCCCCGCCCCGCCCGGCGAACGGCTGCCCTGGGGCTTGGGGACTGGGGAGGTGGAGGAGGGATGCGCAGGGGAGGGGAGTCGAACGCGCGACCACGTCCAGGCTGAGCCGCTCCGCGCTGCGTGATCGCTTTCTTGTGGGTCCGCGTGCCTCTTTCTGTGCCTGTGCGGGATGGTGGGTCTGTGTTCCCCCGCACGCAGTCGCGTGCGGCAGAGGGGCACCAACCCCACCAGCACCTCTGCGAACACGCGGTAGCGAGATCCGACTTTTCCTCGTGGGTCTTGTAGGGTGCAAGGTTGTTGATAGGTCCGGCACCTTTCCCCAGCCTCGAACTACGAGGCTCCCTCTCCCCTTTCCCACATTCCCCCCCACCCCCGCGCGGTTCCCGGACTCTGCGCTTGGCTGCCCCTCCCCACACACGCGGCTGTTTGTTTTTGTTGGGTTTGTCAATGTTGTCTTTGTTCGGGAGACTGTGTCATCGCCTAGATGCCGGGAATAAAGTGCGACCCTGAGTGACCAAGTGTGTAATGTGTGTGGCCGACCGGGGGGTAAGGGCATGCCTCTGTGCATATGACAGGGAGAGACACTCGGGATCTTGGGCCTGCGAGAGGGCTCGCCCCTGTTTTTAGGGCGCCAAAGGGCGCTAACGACCTGTGTGTGTGTATCTGTGTGAACACACATGTGTACCGTGCGAACGGGCTTTGAATATAGGTTGTGAGAATCTGAGCATGAAGGGTGACAAACCACACATGTACATCTGGCATGTGAGATACGTGCGATGGCGCGCAAGTGCGAAAGCATTTGTGAGTACTACCACAGCCGCGTGTGGGGAGCGTGTGAAGCTTTGACGTGTGTATGCTAATGTTTGTGCGAAGAGGAAGGGAAACGTGCACAGGCGAGCAGGGTATGTGGAGTGGGGGCAGGACAGTTTGTGCGGCGTACCGGGGCAGGGCAGCTGTGTGTCCCAGTCATCAGGCCCCAGAAGCTAGCTCAGCTCCCCTCCCCGCACCCTGTAAACAAACCCTCTGGAATTCTTTCTTGGGGGCACTCCTCCCCGCGGGGGTCTACCTTCCTGTGCAGGGGGGCTGGTTGGCGGGTGTCTGCCTCCCAGCTCGCGGAGTGGAGAGGGCGGGCAGGTGTTTGATTGGGCTAGAGTGTCTGGCGCGAGAGGGTCGAATGCTGTGTGCCCGGGTGTCTGGTGGCTTCTGTGTGTGATCGCGTGTCTGAGCGCGCGTGCCGAGTTTGTGTTGGACAGTGTGCGCCCCCCCGTGGCCAGCTCTCCACGCGGCTGCGCAGCTCGAGAAGCCGCAGACTCCGGGACCCTGGCCAGCGCGGGCCTAGCTTCCCTGGTTCCCAGGCCGTTTCATCCTCCTCTTTTACGGCAGGCCTGGAGACAGCCCCTGTAATTACGCGGGGCCGGGACGCCAGGACTAGTCAGGCGCTGACCGCGAGGGGAGGAGCCTGGAGCGGAGGAGGGCCCAGGTTGGCCCCCACCCCCAGGGCGCAAGTTGCTTGATGTCTGACTCGCTGTGAGGACGGTAAATATTTACCCAGCGCTCACTACGGTCAGGTCTGGCTTTGCGCACCGCCCACTCCAGCCCCCTCCCGGCCCCACCCTCTGGCGCGCACCTGCCCCAGGCGACGTGCCCAGCCCCGCGTTTACCTGATTTACAGCCTGCCCCTCCCGCCCCGGCCGAAGTCTACTGGCAGACTAGATCCAGGACAGCCTCCCACGAGCGCCCCCCCACTAGATTATTCTATCGCTGCGCTTGTGTCCCATAGAATCAAAGCTCCACGAAGGCAGGGATATTGCCAACGCCTGGCACAACTCTTAACACGCGTAGTAGCTGGTCAATAAATATTTGTTGAGTGGGTGACATCACTGTTCAGTGAAGGTATTTGACTTCTGCCGACAAACTGCTCTGAAAAGAAACAGGAGAGAGGTTAGGGAGGGGATTGGTGGTAGTAGCTGTAAACAGAGGGTGGTCCAGGGTTGCCCCCTGGAGGAGATGGTTTGGGACACGTTCCCCCGTTTCTGTGCCTGCGGGGACTGCGGGGCGGGAATGTGTGGGGTCCCTGGGCTGCGCCGCTAGGGCCGGGCAGGTTCAGGCTAGCTCGGCCAGGCCCGGCGGGGCCCCGTCCGTTCCCCGCCCTGCCGGCGTCTAGTGTTGGGGCAAGCCGGGTGGAGAAAAGGTGGGGGGAAATTCGAGGCTCGAAGACACCGAACCCTCCTCCGTCTTGGCGCTGTCCCCAACATTCTCACTTCAGGCTTTAATCTCATTACTTTTCTATGTATATGTATTTGTGTTTAGAGGTCGTACTTCAGACCTAGGGGTCGGGTGTTGTGATGAGCAACGAAGGTAAGGCTGCGTCTAAAATGAAAGTCCTGCCCTTGGGGAGCCTCCAGACCAGT
Source organism: Desmodus rotundus (assembly GCF_022682495.2). Classification (NCBI taxonomy): domain Eukaryota; kingdom Metazoa; phylum Chordata; class Mammalia; order Chiroptera; family Phyllostomidae; genus Desmodus; species Desmodus rotundus. The sequence goes on from NC_071398.1 coordinate 79,224,589, forward strand.
AGGAGAAACAGACAAACCACTATTTATTTATACAACAAACTTGCCTTGAAGTGTCACAGCACAGATTGCCAACCCACAATTTGCACACGCACTGCCCCGACACTCCGAGAGTCGCTGCGACGCCTGCTGGACAGAGAGGAGAGTTGCAGGTACTGTGCAATCCAGACAGAGACCACGGAAGAGAAAGTCCGCTCAGAGATCTGACCTGATGACCAACTCAACCCCGGTCCCGTCCCCTCCCCCACTCCAGCCCCCCAGCCCCTAGCTTGCCCGGGCGGGTCTCATCTTGGCTCTGGCATTGGGCTATCTCTCACCGCAAACTTGTGCGCTTGTGAAGGCTGTCAATACTGCTACCCCCCAGGCAAACATCTGTGCTTAGTCTGAGGTGTCTGTCTGCCTGTCTGGGAAATTCCCCTCGTGAGCCCTTTCCGTGAATTCCCGAGAGACAGGATTAACACTTTGAATGCCTTGGGTGAGGCCTGACCTCTGGAGGGAAGTGCTCTCCACCTGTGGGGGAACTGCCGGCCTGGAGGCGCCATTTCTAGTCTGGAACAGGCAGAACTGCTTGCTTGATTGCTACTCTTTTTCTGAGCAGCCTGTGGTTTGGGGTGGCAGAGAGCCACAGGGCTCTGGGGCACCTGCTAGCCTGGCCCAGCCCCTGACGGCATCTCTAGACAATGGATTGGGGGTGGGAAGCCTGAGCCTGGAGCAGCCTCTGTTCTACTCCCTCAGTTTCATTCTGAAAAATAAATGTTTTACCCTGGTTGGTGTGACTCACTGGATTGAGTGCCCACCTGCGAATGAAAGGGTCACCGGTTCGATTCCCAGTCAGGGCACATGCCTAGGATGTGGGCCAGGTCCCCAGTAGGGGCGTCTGAGAGGCAACCACACATTGATGTTTCTTTCCCTCTCTTCCTCCCTTCCCCTCTGTCTAAAAATAAATAAATAAAGTCTTTCCAAAATTAAAAAAAATTAAGGATATGCTTTATATGCTTCCCACTTTATTATTGTGTATTTCCCACTTTATTAATATGTGTATAAAGTTGAAAAAGAGAAAACAGGAGAATAAAGGGTAGGAGGAGCCACCAGACACTAAACATTTTCATTCCTTCTCTGGCAGCTTTTTGCTTATGAGATTTTGCGGGGAGCTAGGGGGTGGGGGTCACGTGCTTTTACATAGTGTGATAAATGTGTATTGTGTACTTCTTTTATTCCTCTTTGTGACAGAAGACATTTTCCATGTTACAAACTCTTTGTAAATAGTATTTTTGATGGCAGCATAATGTTCCATCGAGTGTTTCAGTTTGCCATCATAACGATGCAGGGTGGGTGTGAATAAACACCCCCCCACACACTCGGGCTCTCCTCAGTCACTGAGCACTTTAGTGGACTGGTTCTTAGAACTTAGAAATAAACTTGAGGTTGACTTTCATTCAACAAATAGTTATGAAGTTCTTACTCTGGACTGGCTCTGGATTGGGGCTGGGGTCTTGGTGGAGGACAATAGGAGAGGGCTTGGCTTTCATGGAGTTTGTATTTTAGATGAAATCTGGGCATCTGCTTTTCTAGATTTTGGAGAATTTCACAGATATAGGAAAATGCTTTTGATATTATTTTGACTACTAACTAGTCTAGTTCCTTATTTTTTATTTTTAAAAAGATTTTATTTATTTGTGTTTAGAGAGAGGGGAAGGGAGGGAGAAAGAGAGGGAGAGAAACATCAATATGCAAGAGATACATCGATTGGTTGCCTCTTGCACCCCCCCCCCCAACTGGGGACCTGGCCCGCAACACAGGTATGTGCCCTGACTGGGAATCAAACCATGGACCTGGATGGTATTCAATCCACTGAGCCACACCAGCCAGGGCCAATACTTTATTTTTTTAAGATTTTATTTGTTTTTAGAGAGAAGGGAGGGGAAGGAGGGAGACAGGGAAAGAAACATTTATGTGAGAATCGATCGGGTGCCTCTTGTCTATCAGTTACCTCTCCTGCACACTCAACCTGGGACCAAACCCGCAACCCAGGCATGTGCCCTGACCAGGAATTGAACTGGCGACCTTTCACTTTGCAGAACAATGCCCGACAAACTGAGCCACACAGGTCAGGGCTAGTCCAGTTCTTTTACTGAGGGCCAAAGTGACCATACCTTAGTGGACCTGTCCCCACCCACACATCCAACCTATGAGGGGGCCAGACTCCATGGGAAAAGGTGAAACTCTTCCCCTGGGAGTCCACTGCAGGGAAGAGGCGTTTGGGCAGGATGGGAAGTGGGAGATGGGAGGGGCAATGGTAAAGGGGATGGAACTGGGTTCCAGAAGTTGTTTTGTACTGCTGCCTCTTCCACCAAAAATTGACTATTTGCTCATGTCAAACACTGTACTGGGAGGTACTGGGGACTCTGAAATACATCCTTGCCCTAAAGGAATCTAGTCTACTGGCAAATATATAATTAGAATATAAGATAAGAATTATAATAGAGGTATAAGTGGAACAACAGGCTATGGGCTCACAGAGGGAGGAATGTTTGTTTGTGGTGAGGAGGGCTTCACAGAAGAGGGGACATTTGAAATGAATGTTGGAGGATAAGTAGGCATTCACATTCAAGGACTAGGAAACAAAGAACAAAGGTACAGGGGTGAGAGTCTGTGCGGTGAATGCTCTGATGCAGCTAAAATTAGAGAATAAGTCTGGAGGAGTGACAGGAGATGAGAGCAGAAGGCAGTGTGGGAGCCTTGTTGCCAAGGGCCTTGAATGCCATGCTCAGGATTTTGAACATTATTCTGTAGCCCACAGATGTTTAAATAGGAAACAATCAGATCTGTATTTTAGAAAAATCACTGTGGGTGATAGAATGTGGGTAGAAGAGGGAGCTCAGAGGTGGGAGGACTGGTTAGGCCTGAGCTCCAGGAGTTTGGTGGGAGTGAGGAGGCCCAGAAAGCTGAGGAGTAGCAGAGGCAGGGAGGGCAGAAGATAAACAGAGTTGGGTGAGCCCTGAACCATGGGCAAGAGGCAGGGAGGAGTGTGGGATGGTTTGGTGGGCAGAAGTGCCACTTACAGATAGGAAATGGAGGAAAGGAACAGACCTGGGAAGGAGGAATGAAGAGTGCTGTTTGGTTGTTGTATCAAATTGGAATGATTTGGGCTGCAAGTAACAGAATACCCAGCTGCTAGCAGTTTAAAGTATATATATTTATTTATAGAGAGGAGAAGGGAGGGAGAAAGAGAGGTAGATAAACATCATCGATTGGTTGCCTCTCACACGTGCCTCAACGGGGGTCTGAACACGCAACCCAGGCATGTGCCCTAACCTGGAATTGAACCAATGACCTTTCAGTTCACAAGCCAACATTTAACCAACTGAACCATGCCAGCCAGGGCCCAACTACCAGCAGTTTAAACAAGAGGTTTTATTTTTTCCCATGACAAAGCCCTTTGGAAGTGGGACAGCATTTCAGCAGTGTTGTCAAAGACCCAGGGCTCACCACCTCTTGGCTCTGTGCCGTCCTGACTGTGGCTACGCGAGTCACGAGAAGAAAAGGTGGGAGCACAAGGTCTTCTCCTTTTAAGAATACTTTTATCTGATAAGAAAAAGAATATTTTCTAGGAGCTTCCCAGCCTGCTTACTTACCCTTACGGGACGGAACTGGCTCAGTGTCCACTGCTACACCCACATCTGTGAAGGAGAAGGGACTGGTTCTGCTGGGGCAGGAGCTGGGGTCTACCTCCCCCAAACAGCATCTACTCTGCTCCCCAAAGAACTGGTGTCTGGCAGCCTGGGAGCAGGGGTGAGCTCTGAACAGCGCCTGCTGCAGACATGTGGCGCTTGAGGGGCCTGTGGAACTTCCAGGTGGAGTTCCCTGGGACAGTTGGAGACGAGGTTCCGGAGCTCAGGAAGGTGGGAAGCAGGAAAACAGTCCCTTTGGGATGTCGTGGTGAACCTCAGGGCTCACAGGGAGGGCTTCCTCTAGACTGCATGCTCCAGGCATGGAAGAAGAGTGTGGTGGACATAGGACCCTGGTTTTGGCTGGGGAGAAATCCCTCCTTCCCAGCTGGGTGAGGCTGAGGGTGGGCCAGAGGACATTCACTCTCAGTGCAGCTGATAAACCTCTTTCCTATCACTGGCTAGACTTTCGCTATAACATATTGTAAGAGCAGGAGTTTAGATACTTTTATTTCAGAAGCATTCCTTTCATATAACTTTTTCTCTGATCAAAGAAGAAATAAATGATCAGTGCAGAAAACTAGAAGAAGCACAAACGAGGACAAATAAATATCCCCCAGAAGCAAGCACACTTCTGGGTTCTTTCCCCAGGGCTCTGTAATTTTTTATGGTAAATATCTTTGTGAGGTTAGAGTTTAATGCCCATGTTATGGCCAGATTGGAATCCCTTACAGTTGTGTAACATTTTACGATCTCCCACAGCTTTCAGCTGCGTATTTTATCATGTACTAGTTCATCTTTATAGACTCCTAAACATTGTGCGGTGGGCAAAGGCAGGGATTATGCACCCCCCCACACACAACTACATGAGGAAACCGAGGCTCAGAAAAGTGGTGGTGTTCAGAACTCAGACGGGTGCCTTTGACTGGGCTTGGGGCCGCACTGTGTCTGTCTGTCCTTCTACACCTTGCTGCCCAGTTGTGCTGGGTATAAAGGAAAGACTTGGCACAAAGTGCTGAATCTACTGTGGGCAGATGAAGGGAGTGTGTATAGATAGGGGACAGGAAGGGGCTGGGGTGGGGCAGCCCCTTCTAGCACCAGAGCGCATGGGTAGGAGAAGGAGATGGGACAGGAATTGGATGGGCCCTAGAAGGGACTTGAGGGGGTTTGTGGGGGCAGGCTCCTCAGATGCGGTCCTCCAGGGAGGGATTGAGCCCACTCTGGCCTGTCCCTGCAGACAGGAGATTTTCAGTATGACTTACTTTCCACTTTTCACCAAACTTTCACTGTGGTCAGTTTGCTCATGTATTAGGCGCTCTGCCAGGACACTGCGGGGTACATCCAATAAGGCCACCTAGGAACGGGGGAGAATGCGGAAGAGATGTGGGTTAGAGTCCCAGCTGTGGAAACCTGAGAAAGTTTCATAACCTCTCTGAGCCTCGCGCCCCACCCCCCCTTTTATTCTGTGAAATGGAGGCAGGATGGATGACTTTCTTCATGGAATTACTGCAGGGACCCAATGAAATGGCAGCTGACAGGCCTGGTGCTGAGCCCGGGGAGGAGACTGTCACCAAGCACTGGTGTGTATTTCTCTTTACACTGCCGGTCCTCCCGGGCTGACTGGGAGTAACTGTGCTCATACTGGGGGAGAGCAGGGGAAGACTTCAGGATACAGGGAAGGCAGGGAGGAGGAGCCCCAGGAACATGAATATTTATTCGAACAGGTAGTACTTGATAAGTGCCCCAGAGACATGGAAGTCAAGAGCTCCGAGGTTCCATGGGGACAGGGAAATGAGGGGGGAAATGCTTTTGAGGGTTTCTCAGGCAGGGCTGGCCTGCAAGGGCATTTTACACGCAGAGGCGTGGTGCAGGCCACACTCCGACCTGCAGGAGTGAAGTGAAGGAGACGGGGAGGAAATCTGTCCTTCAGAAGTCCCTCCTCCATGTTCCTTACCCCGCCCCCCGCCCAGCTCCATGCAGTCCCCTCCCTCATCCCATCAGCTCCCTCTCTTTCTCATGGCTGTTGTCAAAAGAACATCCACTCTAAAAAAAAGTCTTATAAGAGCTTATTTGAGCCAAACTGACAATTGCCAGGAAACAAAGTCTCAATGGACTGAGAAAACGCTTCGGAGGATGGTGGTTTTATACTTTATTTTATACATTAGAATCAAAGGAGGAGGTGTGAAGAGAGTTACATGAAGTCCATTGGTGGTGGGTTGGGGAGATAGCAAAGCAGGGAAATCTCTGAGATTGGATAAAGAGTACAACAGAGAGACACATACCCCTTTTACACCGGCGGGTGCAGGACAGTTAACATTTACAGCACATAGAGATGGTATGTGGGCACAAAGATAGCAGTGTGGTCTCCCGCTCTTCCGTCTGCAGTCGTGGCTTCAAGGGTTTGGATGGGAAAATTACTCTGACCTTTCAAAGGTATGCTATCTTACAAACGCAAAGATGATAGACAATGTCAGATCTAAAGACCTTTGTCAAGGAAGCTACAGGCCTAGGAAGGGACTACTCACCATGACTCACATGTAGTTAGGAGTTTTTTAAAAAGATTTTATTTATTTTTAGTTAGAGGGGGAGGGAAGAAGAAAGAGAGGGAGAGAAACATCAATGTGTGGTCTCCTACTGGGGACCTGGCCTGCAACCCAGACTTGTGCCCTGACTGGGAATCGAACTGGTGACCTTTTGGATAACAGGCTGGTACTCAATCCACTGAGCTACACCAGCCAGGGCTACTTAAGAATTTTAAGTTCTGGCTTCCTGTGTGGTTACTTTGGCCTCTGGGTTTGTAAGGCCCACCAAGCAGGCCTCCCCTAAGCTTTTCATGTTTAGTATGTGGCCCCTTTTTCTTTCACATGGCCTTGGAGTCATCAATGACCCCTAATCGAGGGCCAGGCACTGCTGGGTCCTAGGGGTCCTGAGCTGGGTCTTAGAGAGGAGTAGGAATTGACTATGTGAAGGTGGGGGAAGGGAACACATGCCTGGGGTTGGGCGTAAGGAGGGGGTTGGAACCACCGGGAGAGGAGGAACCAGACTACACGAATACAGGAGCTGGAATACAGTAGCTGGAATACTGGAGTGGTGTAGACAAGACTGTTGAAGGCAGAACATGGTGAATACCTTGGAGGAGACAGAGCACGTGCTGTGGGACTCAGAAGAAAGCTCCCCTGAGGGCATGGATCCGCAGGTGGGGGACAGATATCCTGGAGGAGGCTCATGGGGAGATTGGTTTTAAATGGGCTGAGACATCCCAGACTGGGCTGGAGAAGAGCCCGTGGGCCCACCAAACACAGCTGAAGAGATAAGCCAAGGGGTTATATTTCATCAGGGAAGCATAGGTGAGGGGAGGCGGAGAGAGAAGAAAGTTGTGGAGACTCCAGAGAGGATAATGGAAAGGTGCCCTGGGAATATGAACATCAGCTTACATTTATAGAGCATTCCAGGCTCATTTGAAGCACTTTGCATACAAGAATGCACTTATCTTCACAATCAACTTAAGAGATAGATAGTATTGTTATCCTTACTTTATAGAGGAGCAAACTCTGAAAGCACAGACAAGTCAGTAACTTCCCTGAGGTCACACAGCTAGTAGTCTAAAGGCAATTTGGCTTGAGAGCCCTGATTTAACCACTGCACTATACTCTCCAGGTGTTCTGCTAGCTGTTCCTCATGTGGGGTGAATGCTAGTGTGGGGTGCAGGTCACTGGGGACACAGAGAGACACAAGAGCATCATGGAAACAGTCCCTAAAGGATGCAGCAGCTGTTTGGACATGGGGGCAAGTGAGGTTGTTTCAGCATTAGAAGCCCAGGTGGGAGGCAGGGCTGTAAAAGCCTACAGTTAAAATACTTGCTCTCCAGGCTTTTTCTGCTGGAGCTCAGTAAATTAGATGCTTCCACTCAGGGCTCCAAATGCAAAGGAAGGACTCAGAGATGTAGGGAGCTTAGAATTCATTTCCCAGTAGACTCCCCTCATGATCCGGGCTGTAGTTCTGGCTGCCCCATCTACCTCGGTCCCTGCCCATCTCCCAAGGCAGGCTCCTGGTTTTTCTATCCCATTGTGGGAACTACTGGAGTTCCAGCAAATCCTTTTTCTGCTTTAAGTGACCTAGAGTCAGTTTCTGTCACTGCCAAGATGAGACCTGGGCTGGTGCGAAGTGATGGTGGCAAGACTGAAAGCCTGGGGGACCAAAAAGATCATGTCAACCTAAAAATGAAGGCCTGAGTGATGGCCGGCAAGCATTTATTTGAGATCCAAAAGAATAGCTATTTGGAAAGCACTGACTCAGGCAGAAACCCAATGGTGTTCTGGTTGGGAGGTAAAGGCAAGAGGTATTGATGAGAAAGAGAAGGGGGAGCGGCGACATCAATGGAAGCGTCGATGTAAAACTTGTCCAAACCTGTAGAGAGTTTTTATGAGTTTATTTCAGCCAAACTGAAGACACACACCGGGGAGCCAGGTCTCAAGTGCTCCGAGAATGATACTTGTGCAGCTTCTTTTATTCATTTGCGATTAAGAAGGGAAGATTACGTGAAGGTGGGAGAGAGCGAGGAGGGGGTTGGATTACAGCGTAGTTAAGATTACTGCTTTTCAGAGGGTGGCCACCCTTTGCAAAGAGGGTCTGAGAGGGGGCATTTCAGACGAGATCGGGAGCGTTCAGGGTGGTATGGCCGTAGACTGAGAGGGGGCATTTCAAAGGTGCACAGAAAAAAGGGCAGGGGTTGCTTAAGGCAAAGAAGAACCTTTTACTAAATAAGCTATTTTGCCCTGGCTGGTGTGGCTCAGTGGATTGAGTGCTGGCCTGTGAACCAAAAGGTTGCCGGTTCGATTCCCAGTCAGAGCACATGCCAGGGTTGCGGGTTTGGAGCATGTAAGAGATAACTGATCAATGTTTCTCTCTCACATGGTTGTTTCCCTCCCTCTCTTCCTCCCTCCCTTCCCCTTTCTCTAAATAAATAAGAAAGCTTCCTTTAAAAAAAAAAACAGCTATAGGCTTGGGGCATGAGTACCCACCACGGCCCCGCCCAGCTAGGAACTATGATCAGATCACCCTGTGAGATTATTTCCTGTCATAAATTAAGACAGCGATGCTAATTCGAAAACTTCAAGCCCCGGCCGGGGACTCAGTCGGTTGTTAGAGAGTCATCCCCATCCACCAGGGTGGCAGTCTCAATCTCAGGTCAAGGCATAAACAAGAAGCCACCGACGAGTGCGTAAATAAGTGGGACCGCAAATCGATCTCTCTCTCTCTCTCAAATCAGTTTAAAAAGTACTTTAAATCTTCAGGCCTATAATCATAATATCTGCTTTCTTATTATCTTTGCAAACAGTTGTTTGGGATACAGTGCTGCTTTAGGCCCCATGCAAGGTTATTTCACCCAGTTTTAACATTCCAAAGATTCGAGGAGCAAGATATACAAGGCAGTTCCTCTGGGATGGCAGCCATGTTAAAGTAGCTCCATTTATATTATTTTTCACAGTCGATTGCAGTGCGTGTTTTGGGGGAGGACAGGGAGATCTATGTTAGCAGGTTGAAGTGCTGGGAAATGCCTGGAAAATGGGTTGAGAAGTTGCATGCAGGGGCTGGACCTGGGGACAGTGCTTTGAGTCCCCTTTATAGAGAGAGAGAGAGCAGAGAACTGGGTTTGAGGCCCTGGGATGCCATGAGAGTAGAGAGCCAGCTTGCAGACGGAGTGCCTGCAAGGAGCTGGGCAGGAATCATAAAAGAGTGAGAGGACCAGGTGTATTTTGTGGACAGAAAAAAAGTGGGGAGGGTTCTATGGAAAATAATCTCACAGGGCGATCTGATCATAAATTCCTAAGTGGGGAGGTCATGGCGGGCAGTCACGTCCCAAGCCTGTCACTTCTTTAGTGAAAGGTTTGAAGCAAGCCCTGTTCATTGTTCTTGTGCATCCAGGCTAACACACCTGGGAAGTACAAGAACTAATATTCCTGGAAGTGAATATTACCCCTGAAGAGAGCAATAATCTTGTAAACTATCGTGTAATCCAATCTCCACCTTGCTTTCTCCCACCTCCACATAACATCCCCTCCTTAATTTCAAATGCATAAAAGAAGCTACAAGACTGTTATTCTCTGGAGCATTTGAGACCTTGCTCCCTGGCAAATGTAGCCAGTTTGGCTCAAATAAGCTCCTATAAAAATTATCTACAGGTTTGGATGTTTTTTATGTCAGCATTTTTCAGAAAGGCTTCAGGTTGGTGTTCCATCACCTTTGTCATCCCAGAAGGGGAAGAATACCCCCACTGCTTCGGCAAGATTCTGAAGAGGACTCTCGTCCTGCCATGGGTTACACGCCCATTCCCAAAGCCGTCCCTGTGGCCTCAGGTCACTGGACTGGGACTGGCCAGGCTCAGGAGACTAGACCTGGGAGGTGGACTGAGGATGAGGGGTTCTCAAGGAAAACTGGGCTTTTGTCTCCGGAAGGGGAAAAGGAAGATGGACAGGTAAACAAGCACATGTCAGCCAGGAGAGGTTGGTAGCTTGAGAAGGTTTCAGAATGGAAGGAAAGACTTTTTTTTTTGAATGGCAAAATCTGGACCTAGTTGTAGACAAAGAGGAGAGACCTATTGGAGAGAGGCTGGAGATACCTGGGGAAACTGAGGAATAGGCCCCGGAAGGAAGGTGTGGAGGTAGGGTTCAGAAAAAAGGCTAGGAGTTCGCCTTATTGAAGGGAAGCAACTGATTCTCAGAGAGGGGCAGGTAGAGAGGTGGTGGGAGGTCTGAGAGGTGGTGAAAGGAAGTCAGAAGAACCTGTTCCCAGGCCACTTGCTGCCACAGGTCCTGGCCGAACGCTTGGGCTTTGGAAACAGAATGCAGGGTTCCAGGTCCAGCCCTCTCGCTCACTAGGTTTCGATGTTGGGCCTCAGTTTTCTCATTTATGAAATGAGGGTGATAATGATAGCTCCCACCCAAAGGCTCATGGTGAGGATGAATGAGATAATGTATGTAAAGTACTTAGAAAAGCTGCTGCGTCTGGCACAGGGAAAGACCTTGGATTAGCTATTATGATGGTGATTATTATGATTTTTATTGCAGAGGGCTCACAGTGACAGTAATGAATCCCCACTCGACTGGCTCCTGCTCCTGCCTGCTGACATAGGGTCTCCAGCCCCCTGCTAAGTCCCCCTCAAATACTGCTGATGACCCCCCTAGGACATTGCAGTGGACTCCTCATGGCGTGTCACCGAGTGCTGATGCTGTTCTTCTGGTGGGTGTGGCAGCAGGAACCTTCCTCTCCCCTCCTGTCACCTCTGTTGGGGGTTCCCGAGTGAGACCACCTGTGTTTCCACATGTGATGGTTTGGTGTGTCAGCTCTTGCATTTCCATTTGCTGCTGCTTCTATCTGTGAAGCCCGACAGGCTTCCTTGGGGCTGGATTGCACGTGGATTTGCACGTTGCACCTTCCTGTACTATAGTGGGATTTCGAGTCCTCTCTGAGGATGAGGACTTTGCCACGGAGCCATTCGGGAGCTTCCTCAGCCCCTCCAGCCAGGAGGTCCTGTGAGGTGTCTGTCCCTTCATGGCTGCTTGGTGAGTTTCAACCCCAGTGTACACACGTCAGTAGACTCTTAGTAAGGGTCCTGCTACAGCCCAGCCAGTCCCTCTGCAGAAGTCTTGGGCAAAGGGAGAGACCAGCCTTGCTGCAGGCAAGGGCAGCCAAGGACAATGGTGAGGTGGCTGAGGACTCAGTTGCCACATTCCCAGAACCTATGGACCTGGGCCCCTGGGAAGGGGAGAGGCAGGTTGAGCTGGGCTCAGTCACCAAAGGCCCAGAATCAGGCCCTGAGGCTCCAAAGTCCTTATCAAAGCCGGTTGTCTGGCTTTTGCCCCAGGTAACTGTCAGGGACACACCCAAGACCTTTCTCTGCCTGGTTCCCATCCCTTCCCAGGCTCCTGTTTCAATACAACTCTCTCCTTTTTCCTTATAGACACCCGGAGGGCCTCTGGGGAAAAGGGCACTGGGACAGGGGCTGAGTCACCGGGACAGGTCCGTCTCAGCACCCTCTGTGTGTCCAAGTCCCTGCTAGGAGGAGAAGGCCTTTCCTTTGCTCACGGTCGCGCTGATTCTCGGAGCTGTTGGGTTCATGGCCAGAAAACTGCGTCCTTGAGGTGTTTCCTCATAGGTGCACCCACAGCCTGACCTGAGCTACCTGCGAGGCTGGTGCTCCGGGGAGCGGGACTGCTCCTCCTCTCCGCAGGCTACTGGGAGCGCACATCAAATAAGCATGACTGCAGCAGCCAGTGACCACAGAAGACACGGATGAAATGAAAAAAAAAAAATCAAAATAAACAAAACCCCCAAACCCACCCGGGCCTCACATAGAAAAGCCAGGACCCCAGAGCCGCGTGAGATGGGGAGCAGGCCTGTTCGGGGCTGATATTTACACAAAGGGCTTGGTCCCTCCCTCGGGCAAGTAAAGCAAGTTGTAAAATTTGAAGGCACATTTTAAAATTGTTTAAAATCCTGCAAATGTGTTTCCTGTCTGGCACCGTGGACGCGGAGCCGGTAACATGTGTGCCTGTGTGGCCTGGAGTGCGCATTGACGAGGCGTGTGGAGGTGGCGATGCCGAGGAGCTGACGAGAATCTGGGGCAAGAGAAGGGGTCTGTTGTGGCTCAGGGTGTGTGCTCCGGTGTTGGAATGCGTGTAAAGGGCCCCGGGCTTGGGAGGGAGGTTCAGCCTGTGATATTAGCATCTTTTAAAAAACCACTACACTTATAAATCATTAGTTAAAGGCCTATAGGGGCAATAATGCTGGTATGTGATTTTTACTTCTGAAGCAAGTAGGTGTGATAACATTTGACAACATAATAATTAGAATATCACAATATTCATTTTGCAAAGTTCAATAGTGGTTATTAGTCCTCCCTCACATCCTGGCCTTCTATCTCTGCTTAAGCTCTTCCCTCTGCCGGGGAGGCTTTCGCCAGCTGTCCAAGTCCTAGTCATCCATCCCGGCTGGCTCAGTACCACCTCCCCACAGTGCGAATTAATCACTCCCTCTCTGGGACATTTTGTCTTTTACGATGTTTACTTTGTAAAAGACATTTCGCATTCCAACACTGGAGCACACACCCTGAGCAACAACAGACTCCTTCTCTTGCCCCTGATTCCTGTCAGCTCCTCGGCATCGCTACCTCTAACCCCCTGGTGGCATTTTGTCTCTTACAATGTTTACTTTGTTTTCTCTTCTGAAATTTAGCTGAATATGTGTCCATTCCCTGTCACATGTCCTTTGAGGGCTGTATCTGGGCTGTCAGTGTCTTCCCTGCAGCTCTGCCCAGAGTGGGCTCTCGGGCAATGGTTGCTGAATGAAACTTTTTTGAAGGGGGTTACTTTGCGGACAATAAAGATCCTGCGCTGGCACAGACCCACTTTGGCAAAAGCCATCATACATTTGGATTTTTTTTTTATTTCAGTGTTTGAACGTTATTTAGAGTGTTGACATAATTGCACTGAATTTAGAATTAATAAAATTGAAGATATAATTTGAAGAAAATGTGACTGTGTTTTATCCAGTTCTGATATATACACGACAGACATAATGTCTGTCTTGTTAGGAAATCCTTTGTTTGGGAGTAGCATTGGTGGGGGGCAAGATAATCTGTGGGAAACTAGTCTTTTTTTAAAGATTTATTTATTTTTAGAGAGAGGGGAAGGGAGGGAGAAAGAGAGAGAGAGACATCAATGTGTGGTTGCCTCTTGTGTGCCCCCAACCAGGGATCTGGCCTGCAACCCAGGCATGTGCCCTGACTGGGAATTGAACTGGCAACCCTTTGCTTCGCAGTCTGGTGTTCAATCCTCTGCACCACACTAGCCAGAGCGGAAACTAGTCTTTATTATGAAAATCCCTTGCACTTGACTGATGGAGGATGGTGACACCCCGAAAACGGGGTGCTATTCCCTGTGGTGATTTCTGGGGTGGATATTGCAAAACTCAAAACTGGGCCTGGATAAACCACTTGGTTCATATGAATAATTCAAAGGTACCCAAAATGCAGCCTATATAAATGGGAATGTTAAAGAGAAGGGCAATCTAAGAGGCTAGCTGTTGTGTTAAACTCTTAAAAAGAAATCACTCACACCCTGGCTGGTGTAGCTCAGTGGTTGGAGCATTGCCCTGTAACCAAAAGGTTGTGGGTTCATCCCGGCCTGGACAGACGTGAACAATCCCCAGTCCCGGGTGCATGTGGAGGCAACCAACCCACGCGCCTCTCATAGCGATGTCTCTCTCTCTCCCTTCCTCTCTGCCTTTCTCTCTCTCTCAAAAAAAAAAAAAAAAAAAAAGCAAATGAAAATGTCCTCAGGTGAGAACAAAAAAATCACACGTACACAAAAATTATAAATCTTTGGGGTGAAATACTAAGGCTGACAGCCTGGGGTGGGCTTTCACATAAAGGTGGGTACTTGCACCTTTTCCTCTGCCTCCCTGTGCCTCAAGCAGGTTGAGGCGCCAGGGAAAAAACAGGTGCGTAGGTAGGAGTGGGGTAGCCTAGGGGTTTAGATACCAGCTAGTAGTGGGCTTGAGTCTGAGGCTGAGTCCCCTCAACTGTGAAGTAAAGCGTGAGGAGTCATATACGCCGCACAGGGGCCGTGGTGGTCTTGCAAAGCGCACGCACAGGGTCTGGCAGGTGTGAGCACACGAGCAGGTTACTTCTTCCACTTGGTCCGGGATGTTTCCCCACCCTCTGCTCCCAGCCCCCTGTCACCCTTTCTTCCAGTCTAGACTTACTGGACTTACCAGAAATAAGGCATGCTCAGTTGAATCTGAATTTCAGGTCAACAATGGATATTTTTTTAGTATGAGTACCACCTACTCAATGTTTAGGACACACTATACGTATACTAAAAAAAAGTATTTACTGTTTATCTGAAAGTTATATTCAACTGGGAGTTCTGTAGTTTACCGGACAACTCTCTGTCAAGTTCTTCCTCCTCCAAGCCTCCCTAGTCGACTCAGTAGCAGTGCCACCCCCTGAACTCCTGTGCCCTTCCTGACTTCGGCACTTGTTTGACATCCAGGAAACAGCGCCACTTTTACTTCTTATTAACAGTAACAATAACCATTTGCATGAGTACCAGGCACGTAGGAGCTTTATAAAACCTGTCCTATTAACCCTCACCATAACACTGCAAGGCTGAAATTAGTTTCCTCATCGAAGCCCAAGGTGGGTCAGTGCCACCCAGTCGGTACACGGTGGCATCATGCTTCAGGCTCAAGTGTTCAGGACTGAACTCTGAGCCGCCTGCTGCTGCTCCTGGCAGGGACCGAGTCCTACCCCTCGGACTCTGCCAGTGCCCTGCCCCGCCCACGGCGGCTTGTGCGCCCGTTCTCTGTTCCGGAGAGTGATGTTCCAAAGTTGCAGCACCGCCATTGAAACTGACTTGGGGACTATGTTTCCTGAGTCCTAAACATTTGACAAAGACATAATTTCCAAGGTGCTGATTGCTTTCATGTGTGGGTAACTCTAGTGTGGCTGCTGGAAGTACTGTGAAACCCGTCCCTGAGCAAGGTCCTCTCTGACGCGGCCTGGGGCATGGCATGGTGTGGGACGCAGCTTAGGTACGTGGGGTGTGGCAGAGAGCTGGGCAGGCCATGACTGAGAACATCCATACTTTTATGGCTTTTTTTTTTTGCTTTGAGTTTGGAAATCAGCTGAAAGAAGCTGTGGTCCTTGGAGGAGATGGAGGAGATGTTAGGCATAACCAAGAGGTTATTTCTGCTATCTGTCTCTGTGAACGTTCTTTATCCAGATGCAGAGCACCTGGGCGTGGGGTGGGGGTAGCACAGGCTTATGGTCACTAACTGGAAATGCAACTCCTTCTGTTGTTTGGACCTCAGTTATCATGTTACTATTACTGCCTTGCGTGTGCTTCAGAGTTAGACAAATGTGTCATTGTCGAGCACGTTTAGTTCCGGGACAGGAAGAAGTGACTGTGAAGTGACCATGATGAGAAGGAGCGGGTATTGCTGCGAATGTACCTGAACCAGGGGGTGGGCCCTGTCTCCGACAACTGGCTGGCTCTTTTCTTCTCATCCTCCTTTTGTCTTTTTTTTTTTTTTTTTTTTTTTTAAATATAGAGAGAGGGAAGGGGAGGGAGAAAGAGAGGGAGAGAAACAGCAATGTGGGAGAGAAACATCAATTGGCTGGGACTGAACCCACAACCTAGGCATGTGCCCCGACCGGGAATTGAACCAGAGACCTTTTGCTTTACAGAAACAACACCGAACCAACTGAGCCACACCAGTCGGGGCCTCCTTTTGTCTGTTTTCACCCCTATTCTAATTTACATGTACTTTAGGGGGTTGGCTTTACAGAGGTTTGGCAGTGTGCAGGCACCGGTCTCTCCTCCCAATGACCACGCAGCAGGCGTCATCTCCAACCAAGAGTGGGCACAGAGTGGGAGTCAAAAGCCTTTCCAAGTTCCAAACCTGTAAATGGTGGAGCAGGGACTTGAACTCAGGTCTGTTTGGCTTTCAATCCTTAGCTCTTTCCATGGAAATACTCAAATCCTGTCCTTCAAAAGACTTGGGGAAACATGCGGGGTTAATCACAAATGTCTATTTCTCAAAACCACATTGAAATGCCCGTAAATCATTACATAATAATATAGCTTCCCCAAGGGTAGTAGAAGAACCCACATTACATGAAAGTTTTAACATATTTTGGAAGCTGGACAGGAGGTAGAAGAGTAGCAACTGGTTTTTTGTAAAAGATTTTATTTATTTATTTATTTATTGCTCTTTCAAATCATTTTAATAACCTGACAGCGAGTCAAATATAAAAAGCAGATTCAAACTTGTTCCCTTTAAGGCGCTGCTGCCACGAATGCCTCGCACACGCGTGATTGGAGGTAACGATGACACCGGATTCCAGAAAGCAAGGGTGTCCAGAAGCCTTCAAGGCTCACACATTGAAAAGCTCAGTTTCGGAAAGTCTCAGAGGGGTCACAGGCGGCAGGAAAGTCGTGAAATTTAAGGGACCCTCAGAGGACAGCACGGGGTTGCTGGGTCACCAGCCTCTTGAAACATTTCTTGATGGTGATTTGGTGTCTAGAGTATTTGGCGTCTGGGGAGAACCGAGCAGGTCTGAGGTCCTGGAGGCTCAAACTCCTTCAGGGTTTAGGTCGCGTCTCCCTGTTCACTGAGGAAACACTGGAGAAACACGATCACGCTGAAGCTGGAGGTTCCAATTCCGTCGGCAGCTATTTATTTACTTTCAGAGAGAGAGCAAGGGAGGGAGACAGAGAGGGAGAGACTCATCAGTGTATGATCCGTGGCTTCTCACACGCCCCCCACTGGGGACCTGGCCCGCAGCCCGGCACGTATCCTGACAGGGAATCGAAGCAGCGAACTTTTGGTGCTCAATCCACTGAGCCACACCAGCCAGGGCTCGACCGATTTTTTTGAGAGAGAAGGAGCTCTAAGTGGGGTGCCTGCAGACTGAAGTCTTGCCAAAAGGCAGTCTGTTGGCTCCCCAGAACCTAGGGAAGGCTCAGGATTTTGGAAGATAAGGCTTCTCTCAAGGAAGGATGTAGCCCACCACTAGAAATGGGGATGGTATTGGGGAAGAGGCACCTAGGGCAGTGAAGCCCCCAGGTCTTTCCTGCACCCCCAGAAACTAAGCAACTACACTCCTGCCCACTACCAGCTCCAGGGAGCCCAGTGCACCTGCTGTGTGTTCACCTTCACCGCCCCCACTCCTCCCAGGTGGTGTGTGCTCCGACCTCCCCACACCCACCCGATTACTCAGGAAGCTTCCTGCTGTGAGCACCATCCACAAGCTCACAAGGGCTCACAAGCTGGTATCTAACCCAGGTGTCGGCCTCATCTGCACACTCACAGATCCACTGTTTACCAGGACAGCTGATCAGCATCCCACTGTCAACCTTGCCGAAACACACTTGGGATTTCCATCCAAGCCACTCCTCCCCAGTGTTTCCCACCTTAGAAAACGCTCCACTTCATTGCCCAAATCAGAACAGGAGTCATCCTTGGGGACGGGGCTCAGAGAGCATCAGGGTTGGCCACACATGAAGGCTCGGGGACAGTGGCCTGCCCAGAGAAGGCATGGCCCTCCATGCCATTTCTCCACAGCTTGCCCTATGCGTCCCTTCCATCTGGCTGTTCCTCAGTTGTATTCTTTTATTAGAAACTGGTACTTAATAAACAAATACAATCTTTAAAAAAAAGGAAAGAAACAGGTAATCTAGCAAATAGAATGTTTCTCTGAGTTCTGTGCACACCTCTAGCAAATCGATGAAACCTGGAGGAGGGAGTCATTAGAACCTCCGACAAATAGCCGCGCAGCCAGAAGCCTGGATGGCACCCTGAGTGGCTTCCCAAGGCGGGGGAGGGGGGGAGGCAGTGTTGGAGGTCTGAGCCCTCCACCTCCACCGGATGGTGTCAGGACTGTCAGAACTGAGCTGAGCGGTAGGACTTCATAGTGTGGCAAACCACCCTCCCAAGCTGAAATTGGTAGTAAGACCCTTAAAGTTTCTTTCTTTATTTATTTTTTAAAACATTTTATTTGTTTATTTTTAGATGGAGGGGAAGGGAAGGGGAAAGAAAGGGTGAGAAACATCAATGTCTGGTTGCCTTTCATGTGCCCCCTACTGGGGACCTGGCCCACAACCCAGGCATGTGCCCTAACTGGGAATCAAACCGGCGACCCTTTGGTTCACAGGCCAGCCAAGGCAGACCCTTAAATTTTCATGTGACATTGTATTAGTTTAAGGTGTACAACGTGATGATTTGATACAGGTATGTAATGAGAAATGATCATATATGTGGTACTTTTGAAAGTTTATTCTGATAGGTAAAAAGTTTGGAACCGGAAGTCAAGTTTCCAGGATATTTTAATAGTTTAGAGAGAAGTCCATGTTTCAGGCCTGAACAAGAACAACGCAGGAAGTCTTAGTGCTATAATGGTTTCAGGTAAATGCTAGGGTGAGCAAGAGAGAGAAAGGCAGAGTGAGAGAGACCCTGGAGAGGAGGACTTGCCTGGATGTGGCATTGGCCGCATGCCAAGATGGGAGAACACGTGGTGAGCGTCTAAAGCTGCACAGAAGGAGTGGTGACATTACAAACACAAGAGGAGGCGTTAAGGGGATGTCTAAGTGAATTTGTCCAGCCAACCCGAAGATGCAGCTTTAGGGTTGATCTGAAAACAAACAAACAGGACTCATCCTTGGTTCCTTGACTGTCCTTTCTCTGAGCCAGCATCCAAGCCTCATCCGGAATCCCGCCGTCCACTCCCACCTCTACCACCCGGGCTGGGCCACCCTTCCTCTCACCTGGACTGAGGCGGGACCTGCAGGTCTCCTAGCTTCCACTGACACCCCTACAGCCCTGTTTTTACACAATAGCCAAGAGACCCTTTTCAATGTCAATTTTATCCTGAGATCCTCTGGCCAAATCTTCCAATGACTCCCAGTCATACTTCCAGTGAAATTCAGGGGTTGACTGTGGTCTTCCAGGCCCCACGTGGTCTGGCCCTTCTCTCCCTCCCCCACCCGACCTCACATCATTTTCTTCTTACCCCCCATTCTCTAGCCACTAGCTTTCCTGACCCTCCTTGACCTCCCAACTATACTCCAGTCTCAGGGAACATGCACTTCAAACATCAGACTGAAAAATTCTTCCCCAAGATATATGATTGAGTCATTCAAAAGTCACCTCTGTCGAGAAGTCACACCTGATGACTCTAGCACATACAAGCTTGCGTGAGCAAGCACACACACGCTCTCCTACACCCCTTCATCTGCTTATTTTGCTTTTTTTCCCTCATAGTTCATGTCACTATCTGACATTTATGTATATACACACACATATATACATATATATACATTTCTACATAGATATCTGTATACCTATGTGTGTGTTTAAAGATACATTCTATTTTCTTTCTCCTTTGTAGATTGTGAGCTTCATGGGGCATGGACTTTGTTCTCTACTATAGAGAATGGCGCCAAGCATATAATAGGGCTGTAAAATAGGAAGGGCATGACTCCAGTCTCAGGAAAACCAAACAAAATAGGTAAGGGGAGCATATGGATAAAAATAACAACATGCACGCTGAATGGTGAGACCCTGGCCCCTTTTTCCTACCTACTTCCTGAAAGCCAGGGTTGCACTCCCAGGAACAAGATTAGAAGACTATTCTGGAATATGTCCCGGAGAATGGTTCCAGAGAAAAGGCCAACATTTAGAAAAGATGAGAAGGCCACTAGATGTCCACGTATGTCCCCCTTCCATCCTTCACTCCTTCCATCTTTTTCTTCCTCCCATCCTTCCACAAATATTTGTTAAGCACCTACTATGGGCCAGACAATGTTCTCGGTGCTCGGATTGTATCTGTAAACAAAACTGACATAGGCCTTTGCCTTAAAGAGCCAATATCTGGAATTTCCAGTGTGGTGCAATCACAGACCCGACTTGTACATACAGTTCCCAGCAGCTTTTGTGCCTTGTGCTGAAATAAGAATGGCTAGCCAAGGACCAGCAGGAGTTTGGGGAAGCTTCCAATGGGAAAAAGACAGAGCTAAAGCACACAGAGAAAAAGAAATCACAAGAAAATAGGAATAATGCAGGGGGTAGAAGAAAATGGCAACTGATACAAGAAACTTTCTAAGAATGGAAATTTTAGAATGGGAGTGATAGAGATTTGCATTTAGACAAAGGGTCGGGCATCAGTTGAGTCTTACATTTCTCAAGAGCAATAGTAGAAGCTAGAAGACCTAGGGAAATAAGGAGACCTCAAAATCCAGAGGGAAAATGTTTCTAACCTAAAAGGATACCGCCGGCCAAACTAGCAGTGAAGAATGGGGCGAGGATAAAGAGTACTTTGAGTCGTTCAATGACACAAAACATTTCCTTCCCATGCAGTGTTTTTCAGAGAGCTCTTGGAAGTATGTCCACAAAAGGAGAAGTAAACACACCCGCAAAAAACGAAACACGGGATCCAGGAAACAGGCTCTAACACAGGAAGAGGGGGAAGGGAATTCCCAGACTGTACGTGAAAGGAAGCTCGGAGGTGGCAGCTCTGCACCCACACTACAGACCAGCCAACCCGGATTCGGATTCGGGCAGAGGCGTGAAGCCCCCAGGAAGGGCGTCTCCCAGGACAAGGGCACTTCTGCGCTGCCTGGTTGTGTTTGACCATATTGAGATGAAGGGTTGATCTGAGAGTTTTAGGGATAAATTAGCAATAAGAAAAAGAAAATAAAGAAATAAAAGAACTCAGAGATATTTTACATTGAAATTCATTTTTGAATAGATGTTCGCATGGTTGAAAAATCAAAATGAAATGAAAAGCCAAATAACTGACTCCATGTGCCCAGTCTCCTCCCAGGCAGGTAACCATTATGTTAGTTCCTCAGGATACTTCCGTTTGTTTTTTTCAGTTGTGCTAGAAACACGTAGCATAACATAAGATTTGCCACTGAAATCTTTTTTTAAAAATCATCACCCTAGGACATTTTTATCATTGTTTTTCAGAGAGAGAGGAAGGGGGAGAGAGAAAAAATCGATGTGAGAGAGAAACATTGATTGATTGCCTCCCATACTCGCCCTGACCAGGGATCCAACCGCGCCTGGGTATTGTGCCTGCAACCTTTCGGTGGGCGGGACAACACTCCAGCCAACCGAGCCACGCTGGCCAGGGCTGAAACCATTTTTAAGTACACAGTTCAGTAGTGTTAACTACATTTCATATAGTTGTTTTATAGCGTTTTTTAACACGGTACAAGTAAATATGAATATACTATCTTATGTTCTTTGCATTCTATACACATTGTTCTACACTTTGCTGTTTCCACTTTACATTGTATCCTGAGCTCTTTCCACGGAGAACTTCCTCATTCCTTTGTCTAGTGGCTTAGTGCCCCATTGTGCAGATGCACAGCGGTCAATCTGCCCGGCTCGCTGCAGGAGGGCACTCGAACCCCCGGCAGTACTTCCCCGCTGTGAATGAGTGAACAACTGTATACAGTCTTATTCCAAATGTGTGCAGATACAGCTGCAGGACAAGTCCTCAGAAGCGAGATTGCTGGGTTAAAGAGTAAATTCATTTGCAACTTTGCCTGATATCTCCAAATCTTCCTCTCTGTGAGCTGCACTTTTTTGCCTTCTCACTGGCAAAATATGTGAAAACGCCTTTTCCCTGAAGCCTCATCACCAGACTGGGTTGTAAACTTGGAATTTTGCTTAGCTGATAAGGGTAAAATGCTATCTTAATGTAGTTTGTGGGGTTTTTTTTAAATCCTCACCTAAGGATATTTTTTTCATTGCTTTCAGAGAGAAAAGAAGGGAGGGAGAGAGAGAGAGACAGAGAAAAACATTGATTGGCTGCCTCCCACAGGCACCCAGACAGGGGATCGAAAGCCCCCAGAGGGGGATCCAAGCAAAACCTAGGCATGCGCCCTGAGCAGAAATCGAACCCACAGCCTTTCCGATACAGGACAATGCTCCAACCAACTGAGCCACACGGCCAGAGCTTCATGCAGTTTTTAAAAGATTTTATTTATTTATTTTTAGGAAGAGGGAGATGGGCAAAAAGAAAGGGAGAAAAACATGGGCATGAGAAAGAAACATGAATTAGTTGCCTCTAGAATGTGCCCCAGCTGGGACTGACCTGCAACTCAGGCATGTGTCCTGACTGGGAATTGAACCAGTTACCTTTTCCTTCTAGGGATGGCACCCAACCCGTAAGCAACACCAGTCAGGGCTGGTCGGGGCCAGGCCTAATGTAGTTTTTAAATTTTATTTTATTATTTATTTATTTTTAGAGAGAGGGGAAGGGAGGGAGAAAGAGAGGGAGAGAAACATCAATGTGTGAGTGATACATTGATCAGTTGCCTCTTGCAAGCTCTCAAGTGTGGACCTGGCCTGTAACCCAGGCGTGTGCCCTGACTGGGAATCGAACCGGCGACCTTTCGGTTGACAGGATGGCACTCAATCCACTGAGCCACATCAGCCATGGCTTAATGTAGTTTTAATTTTCATTTGTCTTTTGTGTGAGATTGAGCATTCTAAAAAAATTAAAAAGCAATTTGCATTTCTTTTCTGTGAAATGTTTGTGTTCTTAGGCCATTTCTCTACTGAGTTGTTGGCCTTTCCAGATAATTATTAACTACAAGGAAAATAAAAAGTTTTTGAAGATTCCTGGCTGGTGTGGCCCAGTGGATTGAGTGCTGGCCTGCGAATCAAAGGATCACAGGTTCGATTCCCAGTCAGGGCACATGCCTGGGTTACAGGCCAGGTCCCCAGTAAGGGGTGCACCAGAGGCAACTACACATTGATGTTTCTCTTCCTCTCTTTCTCTCTCCCTTCCCCTCTCTAAAAAAATAAATAAATAAAATCTTTAAAAATATAAAAAATAAGTTTTTGAAGAAATAGAATGGATTGTACTATATTATATGGCTTAATTGTGAATAATTGTTAACAGTTTCTTAACAGTCTAAATGTTAAGTGTTGATTTAAACAACTTTTGGATTTAACTGTACGGGGAACAGAGGGCAGAGTGTGTGTCCGCGCACTGAGGGGTGGGGCAGGGAGAGCTAAATCCCCGCCTGCCATTGGAGGACAGCAATAGATAAAGTCTAAAATTGAAAAAAAAAAAAAAGGAAAAACAGCAGTACCAATGAAATAAGAGTATTTAGAAATAGGAAGGTCGATATCAGAAGAAACAGCTGGAAAGTGTGAGGGCGGCACCTCTGCGAACTGGGAATGACAGGGAGTTGGGGAGGGGCGTGGCGGGGGCTATCATTTTTCATAAATGCTGTTTGGTCCTATTTGACTTCTTAAACTACACAATGAGTTACTGTGATAAAACAAAATTATATACAATTAAAGGGGATCGTATATACATTCCAACATAAAGCCTCCCCTTTAAAACCGAGGGATATTATGGATGGGACGTACAGGAGTGCTTGTACTGGTTACCGCAGCCAGCAAAGGTCAGGTAAAAGACTGAAGAAGACACGATAAGGGCTTTACGAAAAGCAAATACATCAGGTTTGCAGGGAAGTCTCTTCCAAAATCATAGACCAACTTCTGGTTCTGGCTGTGATGGAGTAACAGGGACCATCCTCTATCCTACTGTATTAAACAATTAAAACAGCAGACTATGTGAAACTATGATATTCGCACATTGGCAACAGGCAGGGGTCCCTGAGAGAGAGGCAACAAATGGAGTGAGCTCTATGATTGCCTAAGGCTACTGCCTGAAGATTTTCAGGCTGCAATGTAGAGAAGGACATCAGACTGAGAGCCCCGTGATCTCCTGGTGTTGAGGAGAGGGAGCAAGGACCGGGGTGGCAGGGGAGAGGGTGCGAGGGGGAGTGGCCAAGGTGGACAGTTCATCAGGCAGGGCACTGGAGAGGGGGGAGCTGCACAGAGAGGGAATTCTGGATATCTGCAGAGCATTCCCCTCAAGTCTTCACTTGTGTGTTGAGAACTGTGTGCATGCAGGGGAAGAGCCTTAGGAAAGGAGGAGGCAACCCTCAGGGCTCAGTCACGGACAGCAATACTCTGTGTTCCCACAGCCAGTGTGGAAAGACCTGCTAGTAACTATTTTGTGCCAGCTATTAATTGATTTCTTCTCAGCTCTAAATGGATTCTTCATTGCCTGCTCTGTGGAAATGGAGATGAATCCTTTAAATACTTTTCCTTTGCCCGTGGGCACAGTGTTCAGTTTGTCAATGGAGGTGGCTGGAGAGGCGGCGCAGGAGGAAGGGGTTTTCCTCCTGGATTCTGGTGGGCTCTCTCTGAGCGCAGCTTTCCGCTGCACAGGCAGCTTCTCAGACGCAGCTGGCGGAGGGCTGTTCCTGGGGAGCGCTATCTCAGCCCTAGAAGCAGGGGCTGCTCCTGTTATCTGCTATTCCTAGATGCTTTCAGAGTTCTGTTTATTTCTTGCTGGCAAATCTCTTGTTACAGTCCATAGTTCTGTAGCTCAAACTTCCCCTGTTTAACTTGCCACGTGGTTTCTGTCTCCTGACTGAATGCTGGTGAAACACGGACATCGAGCAGTGTCCTCCGAAGAGTGCTGCCCCAGTGGCCAGGCCAAGTTAGCCCTAAGTGAAAGGCTGGTTTTTTGTCTGGCCAAATGGCACTTAAAAGGATCAAGTCTTTTTTAAAAAAAAATTTGTAAAAAAAAAGGATCGAGTCTTAAAAGGATCAGCCTGGTCTCAAGTAACTTAACTGTTTTTGAACAAGGCTTAAAAATGTTCAAAGCAATTTTTTAACATTCAGCACCTAACAACATAAAATTCACAATGTTTGGCTGTTGCCGCAAACAGTCGGTTGGAGTGCCAGGGAGTCTCCCCCATTGGCCAAGAATGGGAGGGGGTTGGTTCTTACACGGAGCGGCCAAAAGCTACAAAGGTAATTGGGTAGGAAAAAGCCCTCCCCACCCTATCCTTAGGAGAACCTTGAGCTTGAACAGGAAGATAGAGATGGTCTTGAGAAGGGAGTCCACCACTCGCCCAGGTTGTGTAGCGTCTGAATAAAGCCTCTTTCCTTTTGCACCAGCACCTGCCTCCTAAGTCTGGCTTTTGTGGTGGCAGGCAACAGGACCTTCCTTTTGTCTCGTGTTACATGGCATCGAACTGCCAATCACCACACATGCAAAGAAGAGGGAAAGCATGACCCAAAATTGGGGGAAAAAAATCAATCATCAAAACAGGTCCAGCCCCGGTCAGCTTGTTGGAGCATAATCTAGGAGACGGAAAGGTCGTGGGTTCGATTTCCAGTCGGGGCACATGCCTAGGTTGCAGGTTTGGTCCCTAGCTGGGGTGTGTGAGAGGCAACCTAAAGACGTTTCTCTCTCACATCGATGTTTCTCTCCCTCCTTCCTCCCTCCCTTCCCTTCGCTCTAAAATCAATAAGCATGTCCTTGGGTGAAGATTAAAAAAAAAAACCCTCAAAAACTTGGGGGGGTGAAATGGAGTCAACTGTACTGGAGCAACAATTAAAAAAAAGTTTAAAAAAATAAAAAGAAAAAACAGATCCAGAAATGACACAGAAGATAGTAAACAAAGGATTTAAAATAGCTATTATTAAATATGTTCCATATGTTCAGGAACATAAAGAAACACATGAACATGATAAGAATAGATACAAAAGATATAAAATAAGACCCCAACTGAACTTTTAGAGATGAAAATGACAATGTTTGAGATGAAAATGTACTGGATGGAATTAAAAGCAGATTAGACAGTGCAAATAAATTGGTGAACTTGAGGACTTAGCAAAGGAAACTATGCAAAATTCAACACAGAGACAAGAGGAGGAGGAGGAGAAATCAGTGAGCTGTGGAATAATACCAACCAGCCTATGTGCCAGTTTGGAGTCTCAGAAAGGTGGCGGGGCAGTGGGGGGCGGGGGTAGACAGAAAAGCATTTGAAGAAATAATAGCGAAAAGACTTTCGAATTTTGATGAAAACTATAAACTCATATATAAAGAAGCTCAACAAACCCTAAGAGCATAAAATAGGAAGAAAACTGCATGCTGAACACCAGTGACAAAGAAAATCTTCAGGGCAGCCAGAGGTAAAATCATTACGGAAAGAAAAAAGAGAAGCAGATTTCTCGTCAGAAACAATGCGAGACAGTGGAGTGATGTCTTTAAGGTAGTAGAAAGAGAAAAACTGTCAACCTGGAATTCAGTGGAGGTATCTTTCAAAACTGAAGATGAAATAAAGATACTTTCAGACATTCAAACGCTGTAAGAATTCATCACCAGCCAACCTGCACATTAAGAAAATTTTGTAAGTGCTTCAAGCAGAAGAAAAATGATACCAGATGGAAATTTCCATCTACACAAAGGAATACAGAGCACCAAAAATGGTAAAGAAAAGACTTTTTTCCTTATTTAAAATTCTCTTTAACTGAGAGTTGAGGGATCAAAGCAAAAATAATAATGTGTGTGGGGTTCAAAGGGTATTTGGAAATAGGATGCAGGACAACCGCCCAAAGGCCGGGAAATAGAAGCGAGGGGCTACAGCGGTGTGGTATTGGAAAGGATAGACAATGACAAGTTAGGATGCGCTCTGTACTCCTAGAGGAACCGTGGAACAACAAAGGTCAGCTTCATAAGCTGATGAAGGAGATAATATGGAGTCCCAGGTATAGGCACCCTTAGGGGCACCCCAGCTGCCTTCCCTGCAGACAGAGCGCTTGGGCTGGGTTCCCAGCCCGGGGTCCTGCAGAACCCCCAGTGTCTGGGGCACAACAAGCAGTGCGCTTATTCAGACTGCACTGGGCTGTCCGAAAAAACCTCCTTCTCCTGCCGCCTCCTGGCAGCAAATCCAGCCCATTTTATTTATTTATTTACATGTTTGTTTATTTATTTATTTATTTTGATAGTGAATGCATATTTCAAATGTAATGACAAAACTTATTAAACAATCTTTCAAATTTTGCAATTTCAAGTTAATAAACTATTTTAAGGAAGAAAAATGAATTTTTCTATATAATTTCATTGTAATGGAATTATATAGCCACAATATTAAAAAAGTGCTTCTTAAGACATTTTTTGAAACATTAGGTAGATTTTTTAAAGATTTTATGTATTTACTTTTTTAGAGAGAAGAGAAGGAAGGGAGAAAGAGAGGGAGGGAAACATCTGATGTGCTAGAGATACATCTATTGGTTGCCTCTCACACGCCCCCAGCTGGGGATCCAGCCTACAACCCAGGCCTGTGCTCTGACCGGAAATTGCGCCGGCACTCAGTCCACTGAGTCACACCATCCAGAGCATGAAAACATTAGGTCAATTGAAACATCTTAAGTATTCTGTATCTTAAGTATTCTGTATTTTGTTTTATTGTTAACACTAATACATATGTCCCCATTTTCCCCCCTTGTCTCCCCTTCACCTGCCCCCTCCCACCCTCTGGCTGTCACCACACTGTTGCCTGCGTCCATGGGCGATGTGTATGTTCTTTGACTAATCCCCTCACCTTCTTTCATCCAGTCCCCCTTCCCTGCCTCCCCTCCGACAGCTGTTAGTCTGTTCCATGCATCCACACCTTTGTTTCTATTTTGTTCATCAGTTTATGTTCATTAGATCCCACATATGGGTGAGATCATATGGTATTTGTCTTTCTCTGACTGGCTTATTTCACTTATTCTCCAGGGCCATCCATGCTGTTGCAAAAGGTAAAATTTCCTTCTTTTTTATGGCCACGTAGTATACCATTGTGTAAATACCACAGCTATTTTTGCCCTGGCTGGTGCAGCTCAGTGGACTGAGCACCGGCCTGAGAACCAAAGGGTCACTGGTTCCATTCCCAGTCAGGGCACATGCCTGGGTTGCAGACCAGGTCCCTGGTAGGAGGGTGCCAGAGGCAACCACACATTGATGTTTTTCTTCCTCTCTTTCTCCCTCCCTTCCCCTCTGTCTAAAAATAAATAAATATTTTTTTAAAGAAAGAAAAAGACCACACCTTTTTTATCCACTCATCTACTGACGGGCACTTGGGCTGTTTCCAGATCTTGCTATTGTAAATAATGCTGCTATGAACATAAGGGTGCATATATTCTTTCAAAGTGGTGTTTTAGAATTTTTAGGATATAACCTCAGAAGTGGAATTGCTGGGTCAAAGGTAGTTCCATTCTTATTTTTTATTCTTTTAAAGATTTTATTTATTTAGTGTTTAGAGACATGGGATGATGTGAACCCCGGCCAGCGGAGTCAGCATCAATGGGAAGGGAGGGAGAAAGAGAGGGAGAGAAACATCAATGTGAGAAATATTGCCTCTCTTCTTGTGTTTTGATTTTTCTAATGTTTTATTGATTATGCTATTACAGTTGTCCCATTTTCCCCCCTCTATTCCCCTCCGCCCTGCGCACCGCCTCCCACCCACATTCCCCCCCTCTTTAGTTCATGTCCATGAGTCATATATATAAGTTCTTTGGCTTCTCCATTTCCTATACTATTCTTAACCTCCCCCTGTCTATCTTCTACCTACTATTAATGCTACTTATTCTCTGTATCTTTTCCCCCATTCTCCCCCTCCCACACCCCTGTTGATAACCCTCCATGTGATCTCCATTTCTGTGATTCTGTTCTTGTTCTAGTTGTTTGCTTAGTTGTTTTTTTTTTTTAAGGTACATTTGTTGATCGTTGTGAACTGGTTGTCATTTTACTGTTCATAGTTTTAATCTTCTTCTTTTTCTTAGATAAGTCCCTTTAACATTTCATATAATAAGTGCTTGGTGATGATGAACTCCTTTAACTTGACCTTATCTGGGAAGCACTTTATCTGCCCTTCCATTCTAAATGAAAGCTTTGCAGGAGAGAGTAATCTTGGATGTAGGTCCTTGCCTTTCATGACTTGGAATACTTCTTTCCAGCCCCTTCTTGCCTGCAAGGCTTCTTTTGAGAAATCAGCTGATAGTCTAATGGGAACTCCTTTGTAGGTAACTGTCTCCTTTTCTCTTGCTGCTTTTAAGAGTCTCTCCTTATCTTTAATCTTGGGTAATGTAATTATGATGTGCCTTGGTGTGTACTTCCTTGGGTCCAGCTTCTTTGGGACTGTCTGAGCTTCCTGGACTTTCTGGAAGTCTATTTCCTTTGCCAGATTAGGGAAGTTCTCCTTCATTATGTTTTCAAATAAGTTTTCAATTTGTTGCTCTTCCTCTTCTCCTTCTGGTACCCCTATGGTTTGGATGTTGGAACGTTTAAAGATAGTCTGGAGGTTCCTAAGCCTCTCCTCATTTTTCTGAGTTCTTGTTTCTTCATTTTGTTCTGATTGAATGTTTCTTTCTTCCTTCCGGTCAATACCGTTAATCTGAGTCCTGGTTTCCTTCACGTCACTGTTGGTTTCCTGTACATTTTCCTTTGTTTCTCTGAGCATAGCCTTCATTTTTTCATCTAATTTGCAACCATATTCAACCAACTCTGTGAGAATCCTGATTAGCAGTGTTTTGAACTGTGCATCTGATAGGTTGGCTATCTCTTCATTGCTTAGTTGTATTTTTTCTGGAGCTTTGATCTGTTCTTTCTTTTGGGCCACTTTTTTTGTGTGTGTGTGTTGGTGCGCCTGTTCCGTAAAGGGGTGGAGCCTTAGGTGTTCACCAGAGCGGGGTTAACGCTGGTCGCTGCGCTGTGACGCTGTATGTGGGGGAGGGGCTGAGAGGGAGCACTGGTGCCTGCTCCACTCTCTGCCAGATTTCAATCACTCCCTCCACTACCCACAATCAAACTGGGCCCCTCTGGTGCTGATTCCCGAGTGGGTGGGCCTGTGCACACTCTAGGCCCCTGTGGGTCTCTCCAACGAACTCTCCTGTGAGGCTGGGAGTTTCTCCTACTGCTGCCTTAACCCCCACGGGTGTTTTCAGTCAGAGGTTTGAGGCTTTATTTCCCTGCACTGGAGCCCTGGGTGCGCAGTCTGTCTTGCTCCCCAGTTGCTCTTCCTGGTTTATCCGCACACAAATGTGGGAGCGCCCAGTCTGTCTGCCACCGTGCTAGGTCCTCCAGCCGCTGCCTTGCCACGAGTCCTCTCTGCCCTGGCTGCCCGTCTCTGCCCCTCCTACCAGTCTGAATGAATGTTTCTTCTTTATCTCCTTGGTTGTCGGACTTCCATACAGTTCGATTTTCTGTCAGTTCTGGTTGGTTTTTGTTTTTAAATATGTTGTCCTTCTGGTAGTGTGAGGAGGCGCAGTGTGTCTACCTATGCCTCCATCTTGGCCAGAAGTCAAACATTGCCTCTTGCATGCACCCCAACCAGGGACCAAACCTGCAACCCAGGCTTCTGTCCTGACTGGGGATGGACCAGCGACCTTTCGCTTTGTGGTATGACGCCCAACCCACTGAACCACATTAGTCAGGGCAAGACAGTTCTATTTTTTTTTTAGTTTTATTTACTTATTTTTAGAGAGAGGGGAAGGGAAGGAGAAAGAGAGGGAGAGAAACATCAAGGTGTGGTTGCCTCTTGCGTACCCCCCACCGGGGACCTGGCCCACAACCCGGGCATGTGCCCTGACTGGGAATCAAACCTGCGACCCTTTGGTTCACAGGCTCGAACTCAATCCACCAAGTTACACCAGCCATGGCAACACAGTTCTATTTTTAATTTTTTGAGGAAACTCCATGCTGTTTTCCACAGTGGCCGCACCAGTCTGCATGTCCACCAACAGAGCACTAGGGTTCCCTTTTCTTCACATCCTCACCAGCACTTGTAGTTTGTTGATCTGTTAATGGTAGCCATAAACTCAGCCTCTGCTTAAGTGCTTTTGGCTAAAAGAGAACTGGTCTCGCCCTGACGGGTGTGACTCAGTTGGTTGGCATCATCCTGTAACTGAAGGGGTGTGGGTTCAATTCAAGATCAAGAAATATGCCCAGGTGCAGGTTCAATCCCTGGTTGGGGTGTGAACGAGAAGCAACCAATTGATGTTTCTCTCACATGGATGTTTCTCTCTCTCTAGCAAAGAAAAAATGTCGTTGGGTGAGAAGAAAGAAAGAGAAAGAAAGGGAGGGAGGGAGGGAGGAAGGAAGGAAGGAAGGAAGGAAGGAAGGAAGGAAGGAAGGAAGGAAGGAAGGAAGGAAGGAAAGGAGGAAGGGAGGAAGGAAGGAAGATAATTCATCTAAAAATCCCCAGAGATCTGGCCTCTTCTGAGTCCTCCAGGGCCACCAGTCTTCCTGGCTACCCTTCCCTCCCCAGCCTCAGAAGACTCAGGGCTGTGAAGATGCTCCCAGCTTCCCAGCCACCTGCCCCAGAAGAAGAGGCCCACTTGCCATGGGTACTCACTGTGGGCACTCACAACGGGCAGGCCGTCAGTCTGCGTGCAGATATGTGAGCAAAACTCAAGAGGGCGCCCTGCACATTGACCCTGTGGGAAGGGTGCCTGCAGGGTAGTCCTGGGAGGTTAGGAGACCACAGCCTGGCTCTCAAGGAGGGTGTGGGAGTACATAAAGGCGCCCTGTGTGAACAGGGTGTGCCCTGTTGAGAGTGTGAATGTTTTGTGACTGTTTATATTATGAAACCTAAACATAACAGCCTCTGACCTTTTGGTCATGCCGTCCCTCTGAAAGGCCTGTCTACGCTCCTAGTCCCCCCAGTCAACACCCACACAGACGACAACCTGCCAACCATCCCTCAAGCCTCTTGTCTCCCCAAAATCCTTTCCTGACAACCCTGTTCACAGGCCCAGCCAAATGGTCCTTTTACTCTGGGCTGCGTACCAGAGCCTGGGGGGCAGGGCAGGCCTCTGCTGGGAGTGGGCCATGCTGCCCAGAGAGGGAGATGTGGGGACGTGGCCCCACGTGGAGTGGGCCAGGCGCTGCTGATCGCTCCCTGGGTCCCTTCCCCAGGCTCAGGGTGTGTGTGTCTGTGTGTGTGCAGGCACATCTGTGGCATGGAGAGAGGCTCCCTCTGGGCCCAGGCTCAGCTCTTTCATTGTCTTCTCCTTCACTAGCATAGGGCTGGGGTGGCGGGGCCTGCAGGGGCCTGGGAGGAATGGGCTGGGTATGGTCTCTAACTAATGCCTGGTGTGGGCCCCTGTCTCTGCGCACGTGTGGGTGTGAGTGAGAAGTCCCTGACTCGCTCTGTGTTAGTACCATGTCTGGGTACACCCTTGGCACCCTCAGAGTTGTTTTTGTGTTCTGTGTGGCTGTTGACATGACCTGTCGGTTCTCATGGGGTGTGGAGGTAGTACCGTTTTCCCCCACACCCGCCTCCTCCCTCCCCTGGACTTTCCTGGACTCCAGACTTTGTCTACTAGGTTTGATTGCTGCCCTTCTGACACAAAGCACTGTGTGTTTACGTGGGACTGTCAACATGGTCCGTGTTGGCGACTGTCATCAGTCAGATGCCAGCCCTTAAGTGCATCATCATCCTGTGTGACCCTGGATGCAGGTGTGGTTCGGGGTGCCTGCGAGCCCCTCTACTGAGTATGCTAGGTGCTGTGACATTCCTGTGTGTGCCTGATGCCTGTGATGGGTGTGAGTGTGGCTTTGAAGTTTGTCGAACATGCATGTGTGAGTGTGTGTAGAAGTGGGGAGGGAGAGTGTGTCAGCGTTCCTGCCTGCAGTGTGGGGGGTGGAGGTGGATTGTGAGCCTGAGGCGCCTGGGCTGCTCCCTCTGGCCTGGTGAGGCCCCTTCCACTTCAGCTGTGTAAACAAAGCCCCTGCCTTCCCTTCTGAGGCCCTTTCAGGGTTGTCTTCTCCTCGCCTCCCCCCCCCCCCCCCGCCCCGACCCCCACCCCTCCCCCAACCAGCAGTGAGTTTGATTGACTGCGTGGGGTTGAAAGGTTGTGAGGTTATATGACTGGGTGTGAATTGAAGTGTGCCCCTGGCCAACACCAGTCTCTCAGGGGCCAGTTGGGGGACCCTAGGCTGCTTAAGCAGAGCTCTCCCAGGTCCCTGGGCAGGTTCATCCACCCTTTTATAGCCAGGCTTGGCAATAGCCCTGTAATTAGCCTGGGCCAGACGCAGCGGTAAAAGCCAGGTAAAAGCCAAGAATTCGGGGCTGGTCCTTTTGGGGAGGGGCACTATCTGCACCCCCTGCCCTGCTCAAGTCAGAAGCCAGACTGCTCTGGGTCAGACCCCAGGCCAGTAGAACCCTGGGTTCTGCCTAAAGGTGCTCTTCCTGCTCCACGCCCAAAGTGTTTCTGGGGGGCCTGGCCCCAGCACACCTGGACTATTCCCCGAGTCAGCACCACACTTGCCAATCTGCCACCCAGGGCCTGAGCTACCCAGCCTGTGCGCCCCCGCCTCTTCCCACCCGTCCTTCGTGCCAGCCCATGCTCCCTATCAAGCTCATGTCCTTTATCCACACCCGTGTGCCTCCACCCCAGTCCATGTCTCCGGTCTTAGCTCATGTCCCTTCATTCCAATCCCTGTCCCCTCCCACCACGTCACCATCACATCCAGCCCATGACCATGACCCCCCAGGCCAACCCAGGCCTCAAGTTTGCCAACTGGATAGAACAAGGAGGGTGAGGGAGAACATATAAGGCTTTGGGGCTGAGTAGCTCTAGGCTAGACAGGTATGGACTGGGCCCAAGTCTACTCCCAACCCTTTAGTATCTAGAACAGGAGGGAGGGAGAGAAGGGCGAAGGCGGGAGAGAAATTCTGGGATGGAGGGTGGGCTGGGGCCTCCTCCACAGGGCTGAGAACAGGCTGAGCCTAGCGTGTCCTCCAGCACAGCCCCCCATCCCCTCAAGCGCCATCACTTGCCCCTGTAGGTGTTGAGATAAGAAACGTCCAAATCTGCAGAGAATTTTTATTTCAAGTGTATGTTTGTTAAAGCTGGGGTCAGTGAGACAGGGAAGGGCCTACGACGGAAGAAGCAACAGGAGAGAACCTAAGCAGTGCACTGCCTCGGCTCCCTACAAACGTTAGAGGAAAGGAGTCAGCCGAGGCAGGGCTGCTTTCGCTCACTGGGAAGTCAGACAAGAGGGGACCTTGGAGACAGGATCAGGGGGTTAGCCCGGAAGGAGGTACCGCTGCCCATTGCTCCCCTGGTTGCAAGTCTCATGGGGTCCCTTAGAGTTTAGGAGATGCCCACCTGTGGGGGAAGTGAAAAGTGCAGGCACGTTCCCAGGAGGGAGAGTGCTGTAAAGAATTTTCATAGGAGTTGTCACCCTGGCTGGTGTGGCTCAGTGGATTGAGTGCCAGCCTGCAAATCGAAAGGTAACTGGTTCGATTCCCAGTCAGGGCACATGCCTGGGTTGTGGGCCGGGTCCCCAGTAGGGGGCATTCAAGAGGCAACCACACAGATGTTTCTCTCCCTCTTTCTCCCACCCTTCCCTGCTCTCTCAAATATATATATATATATATATGTATATGTATATATACACACACATACATATATATATCATATACATTATTATGCCACAAAAGTAAATGTTTTGATAACTGTTTTGATAAAATTAGTTTACTCTGTAATTTTATTTTATGTGTTTAAAATATTATGGCCAAAGAGCTGGGAGTTTGCTGGTGCTGGGGCCGCACATACTACAGCACTGTGCATTCGTCAGGGGAGTGAGCAGATAGAAGCAAAAGGGGGAAGAAGTCCAGGCTTCTTCTGAGGAGCTGCAGCCCTGCCCAGGCTGCGTGAGGTCAGGGCTGTGAAGGTGGGCACTTCATGGGGCATGCTGATGGGAACCAAAATCTGCCCAGCCTTCACTTGCCCAGCTGGCCCAGGGAGGGGGAGCCTCTTTTCATTGCCAAGCTGTGCACCCTTGGACTCCATCTCAGCCAGGCTCTCTAATTGGTGCTGTGTGGGTAGGCTGTGTTCTGTGTGAGTGTCCCTCCTGGGTGCTTCTGTGGCTCTTGCCAGCAGCATTGTGGGACTTCCTGGGCAGCAGGGACTGTGTCTCCCCCCCCCCCCCCCGAACTCATGGGAAATGAAATTTCAGCTGTACCCTGGAGGGTGCGTAGACTTCCCACTGGCAGAGCGTGGAGGAGTGGGGGTGGGAGGACAGGTGGGGAAAGAACCAGGGACAGCCAGTGCACGAGTCTCAGGCTCCCTACCCTGAGGCGAGACCTTAGCTCATTCATTCAATCAACTGTGGAGTCAGTCAACGTGGACTGAGCACCTGCTGAGTGCTAGGCTCTGTCCTGTGTATTGGGGCTACAAAGAACACGGTCGCTACCCTCAAATAAGCTCATAATTTTTTAAAAAGACTTTATTTATTTATTTATTTTTAGAGAGAGGGGAAGAGAGGAAGAAAGAGAGGGAGAGAAACATCAATGTGTGGTTGCCTCTCATATGCCCCCCTACTGGGGACCTAGCCCACAACCTGGGCATGTGCCCCTACTGGGAATCGAACCGGCGACCCTTTGGTTCGCAGGCCAGCACTCAATCCACTGAGCCACACCAGCCAGGGCTGTACATGTTTTTTATTAACACAGTAAAAACAAGAAAGGTCTAGTAACTACAGTCATTTCAAAGTAGTGTTAAGAGCAAACACTTAATATATCGCCAAAAACCATGACGCAGCCTGAAAACACCTGTGATTTCTGTCTGTCATGAAGTCACGGGCATGGTTACTATTGTGGCTTGTTGCCCAAACACATATGAGAACGTAAAATCTCAGTTCAGGTGAGTAAAAATAAAGATGAAACTTTTCTGTCTAGGTTCACGACTTGGAGTGGGAGGAGAAGGAGGAAACCATCCCAGATTGAGCCTTATGCTCCTGCCATTTAACCCTTACACTGACCCTGAGAGAGACGTAATACAACCCAGATTTTCTGGTGAGATACTTGAGGCTCAGGAAGTCGAATGCGTTGCCCGAAGTCATCCAGGCCCAGCTGGGAAGCCCTGTTGCTCTTTCCACACAAAGCTGCAGAGCTGCCTCCTTAAGGTGGACAAGTTACAGAACAAGGTGTTCAGTTTTCCCTGGCCCTAGAACCCCTCCCCCACACAGGCCCTGTGACTTGGGGGGGGGTCAAACTACTGTACAGAAGGTTTATGGCCCCTGGAAATCACACACATTCAGGTATTTTTATCTCGTTTATTTATTTTTTTTTTAGACTAAGAGCAGAGTATGAAAGTCACAGCCAAAGCACTTGAAAAAGGCCCAGGAGGATGGGTGGGGACCACAGAGGGTGAGCAGGGAAGGTCCTGGGAGCTGGGTCCTGGCTCAGGGCTGGAGGGGAGGGGCGTTGTTGTCTCACGGTCTCCAAAAGTGTCTGTGCGTTGCATAGGTCTTGTCTTCACAGAAGACAAAAAAGGGATCAGGGGGCCCCCCAGTGGGGGGCCTAGCCTAGTGGGGAAGGGGTCTGAAGTTGGAAGGGGAAGTCAAGGAAGGTCAGGGGGTTAAGGAGGGGGCGGGACTCCGTCCATCTGTACATTATATATAGAGATATAGAGTCTGTACATGCCTGCCTGGCACCCCAATGCCCACCCCTGTCACCCTTTTCCACTGCCCGCCTCCACCCCAGGGGTGTCTAACTTGTAAACTTGGATTCAATCCAAACCACAATCCTGGGAGTGGGGATGGGGGAAGGAGGACGTGCTTATTGCTGTAAACAGGGGAAGGGGTAGCAGGTGATGCCATCCCCTCGCCCATCTAGTCCCCTCCCCATGTTCTGCCCCTGGGAGAGAGGGATGGGGTGTCTCCTACGCTTCAATTTGCTCTCTTGGGCATATTTGTTTTTCTCCGGAGGGACAAAAGAGGAGGGCACCAGGGGACAGAGAAAGGTACCTGGGGGCAGGGAGTCCTGAGCACTGCCTTTTATGGCCCCCCAGTTTGGTACCAAACATTACCGGAACCTCAAGGCCACTGGGACCCGTGGCTGTCCCTGTGCCTAGTCCAGTACAGTGCCCTACGTAGAGGGAGGAGCAAAAGGGGCGGACACAGATGTATGCAGACCCCACTTCCAGCCATGGGAGGAGGGGTCTAGGCTGCTGGGCTAGGCTTCCCATGGAGAGCCCAAAGTCTCCCTAGTGGGGCCCAGCCCCGTCCATCTCTCCCCCCAGTCAAGGGAGGGCACAGAGCTAGGAGGCCAAGAGTGTCATAAGGAAGAAGGCGATGCCCACCGCCAGGGGCAGGTGTTCCCGCTTAGGGCTGGTCCCGCTGATGCTCTTCTCAAGCTTGGGCACCTGGGGGTTCTCTCCCGCAAAGTCTTCTGTGGATAGATGAAGAGACCGACTGGTGAGGGCTGGGCTGCGCGCCGTGGCGGGGGCACGCGGCGGCGGCAGCAGCAGCAGCAGCAGCAGCAGCAAGGGAGCTGGGGACGTGACCACCCACGTGGGTAGGAGAGATCGGTGTACCCAGGGGAAAGGCATGCAAGGTGAACAGGCACCGGGGAGGGGACTGCGGTTCCAGCAGTGGCCACTAGAGGGCGCTGCGCACTCACCCAGTACGTTGATCTTCACATTGGGGCCCATGGTGAACTGGGGGAGAGTGGGGACCGGCTTCTCCCCGGAGTGCGATGCTGCGGGGTGAGGTGCGGGTGGGGAGAGAGGAGGGGAGAGTCAGGGCCAGGATCCCCTCCCCCTGCTACAGCTGGGGAGCGAGTCCTCCTCTCCTGTGCCCTCCGCCCTCACCCCGGGGAAGCCAGGGGAGCCCCAAAGCAGGGGAGCCAAGGATGAGGTCTGTGCTGGGAGCCGGTTATACTCACTGGAGGCGCAGCAGACGAACACCTTCATCCTCAGACACTTCCAGTGCAGGTTGTGGGTGGGCGTGGCTGGGGAGGAGACGGGGCCTGAGTGGCTCTCTCAGGGTTTGCACCCCTAGCCCTCACTCAAAAACTCTCCTCACCCATCCATCCCTAACTGCCCCCTCCCGGGCAGTCTCCTTCTCTAGCTTCCCCAACTTTTGGACACTGGTCACGAGGTTCTGCCGTCAGCCCCTGAAGCCCCTTCGGTCCCAGACCTCAAGACACCCGGACCCCTGAGGTCCCGCATAAGGTGACTGCGACCCAAACTTAGGACTGTCACCAAACACCTCCCTCAGCCTCGCGACCCTGCCTGAGCTGAAATCCCGAGGTCCGAGGTCCCCATACCCGGTATGGAATATCACTCCTGTTGAGCCTTGGTGACTGCCTGTCGGCCCCCCCTCGGACCCTGGGGGCCCCAGCCCCTGGCTGCCACTCACAGATGTAGTAGTACTCGTGGCCGGCGTGAAACTCGTAGCCCAGCGAGAAGGCGCTATAGCGCTGGAACTTTTCCGAGAACTTGATGGGGCTGTGGGGCGCGTGCGGTCGGTTGCACTCCCAGCGCTTGAAGCCCTGGCTGGCGTTGCAGGCGTGGTAGCCGGCGCGGCTCACCATGTACAGCACGTACTGCTCCGCCCCGCCGCCGGGCCCCGAACTGTTGTAGTGAGGGCAGTAAATATCCAGATAGTCGTTCACGTTCACCTGCACCGTGTAGCCCTCTCGCCGCAGGCTGCGGGGACGAACAGCGGGTCACAGAGAAGCCCCCACGCCAACCGGCTCTCCACCTCACCGCTCTGCACACCTTCCCCAGGGTCCTCGAGCTTCCCGGCTCTTCGAGCATTCTCTCCTCTCCGTCCCCGTCAGTCCCCACGACCCTAGTGCCGCCCAGTCCCTGAGCTAGACTTCCGGAGAGTTCCACGTTCTGTCCTCCTGGTGGCCACCAGAGGGCAGCAAAGGCGCAGGGTAGCCCAGCCGGCGTCCCAGGAAAAGAGGCGGAGAGAAAGGTGGAGGGAAGTAGGGAACGCACGCTGTGGTTACCACAGAAACGGCGCAGGCCTGTGCAACTCCTAGACCCAGGCCCGGATTTCCTCCGTCCATCCCCCATAATTCACCAGTGGGGCGGGCGGATTGAGGCAGGGAAGGAACGAGTGAAAGTGGAAGGGATCACTTAGGATAGATAAGTAGCCTCCATAGCCTCTCCCTGCATGCTTTCCTGCGGTTGCCAGTCCAACCCCAAGCCCAGTCTAACAGGACTTGCCCTCAACAAGCATGTATGGGGGCTTCATGCATATACATGCATAGTTGTAGGGCACACACACAAATATGTCCACTGTCCACTCATAGAGGGCAAACTCGGAAACGTTCAGTTGTGCGTGTGCTGGGCTTGCATGCCAGTGTCCGTTGACCTCTGC
This sequence comes from Desmodus rotundus, assembly GCF_022682495.2. Classification (NCBI taxonomy): domain Eukaryota; kingdom Metazoa; phylum Chordata; class Mammalia; order Chiroptera; family Phyllostomidae; genus Desmodus; species Desmodus rotundus. Next base: position 79,263,814 of record NC_071398.1, read on the forward strand.
AATCTCAAGCTTTGTCTCTGCTCCCCTGCACCCACCCACCCACCCCTCACACTGGCACATGCTCCCTCTACAGAATCACTGGTCTCTGTGTCTTGAGTCCCACTGACCTCCATGCCGAGGCCTGAGCTATTAGGTCTCCAACGTGACACACCATATTATAGGGAGCTAAGGGACCCACTATCAAGGCTCCACATGGCCAACCAGCCAAAACTTCTGTACCTACACACCTCCCTCTTCAACCTGGGCACCACTGCCCATTAATGATGCTAGGAGGAGCAGTGGGCATAGTGCCCAGACAAAATGGCTGTGCCTCTTACTTCCCCGAATCTCCTATGGAACAGAGAAGCAGATGCTGGGTCTCTTGTAATCGCCACCTTACTAGTCATCACCAAAGCACTGTGATGGTGGTACCACTGTGCACGGTGGTGCTGAATGATACGGGGATGAGAGGAACATCTGGGTGGAGAAGGAAACTCAGAGAGCGAGGTGGGAGTTTCTCCTCATTTCCTTCTGTTAGGAATGCACAATTCTTGGCAGCGAGAGAAAGAGTGGTGGACACAGGACAGCATGGGATACTTGGCAAAATATCAAACCATTGGGGTGCCTGAGGGGAGGCACTGGCTCCCCATTGCCACCAGGCATCCTCCAGTTCCACAACCAGTAATCAGATCTACATAAAAAATAGTTTGGAGGCTTCTGCATGGGGTGGGGCCTTGAGGGTCCCTCCTCACCTCCCCCGATTTCTTTGGCCTTGCCTGTGCCGCCCTTTCCCCAAACATTCCCTTCCAAGCCTGGCTGCAAGGCAGAGAAGACAGTGCTGGTGCTTGGGCACCTCGGTGAGAATGGGCACAGCTTCCTTGAGTCATCAGGAATGCTACTAGCCCCACTCGGTTCCCACGGGAGTGATGGGTCATTCAGGCCACTCCCTGGCTCTGGTACTCAGTGGGCAGGAGCCTCGGCCTGGGGCACTGGGAGCAGGAAAACGGGTTAGACCAGACCTAACCCCAGGTGCCACCCCAGGTTTGCCTTTCTATCCCCAAACTCAAACTTTACTGTTCCTGCCCCCACAGGGTTTGAGAAGGAGGCCACCAGTGGTAGGAGGCCAGACCTGGAACAGCTGCACGGCCACACTGAGGCCTCCGTCCTTGAGCATCACCCAGGTTCCCAGCCCTGCTCTGAAATGGCCCCTCCCTGGGGGCACTGCCCAGTCCCTCTTACAACACATCTCATGCCAGCAGGGAGTAAGCCAAAGCCGGAGCTATTCCTACAGGTAACTTAGTTTCCCCAGCGGGATGGGGACTAGCCTTATATAAAGGTGGCTGGGTGACCACAAGTGAAGAGAAGCCATCTCTTATTATCCTGGGGCTGGGTGGCTGGAAAAGCCCCTGAAATACCCCCAAAGCTGGGCACATGGGAGAAAAAGTCCTGCCTATGGAATAAATAGCTGTGCCCAGCTGGAATCTGGTGGACCGGATGCCAGGAATCCCCAGCCACACTGCTAGAAGTCCTGAGGTGTGTGCTTGGCTTGGGTACTTTCATTACATCCGTCATCCTTCCAGTCTTGACAGTGAAGAGGGAGGTGACGCTAGGCCCGGGTGAAGCTCACTGCGAACCCCTCCTCCAGGGCGGTACCTCCCCACCTTAAAGCCACACCCTCAGCAGGGGGTAGGGTGAGCTGCGATCTGGGGACTAGGTTGTACCTGCCCCTTCAAACGGTTCTCTGTTCCTCCTCACATCATCCCCTACCAGACTCCCACCTCTCTCAAAGAAAAGCAAGTGCCCCCTCACACCACCTGTAGGGGGTGGCCCCTGACTCCGTTCCTTCGTCTCTCCTGGCTCTCACTGCCTTCGCCTTCGGTGTGCATTCCCACCCTTATCTTCCGCTCCTTCGGTGCTCTGTCTGCTAGAGCCTGGTGGGTGGGCGGCGAGGAGAGCAAGAAGACGCAAACCTCTCCGCCCCCACCCCCGGGGCAAGCAGGAGCAGGTAAACAGGGTGTCAGAACGACTAGGGAGTAGGGAGAGGATGCTAAGGGGCCCTGGTTTTTGTTAAATCCCTGCCACCACCCCTGGACGTGGAAATGCAGAGCTAAGGAAGTGGAGGAGGGATGTGAAGACACCGGCCGATCTCCTCCCCTACAGCGCGCGCTCCCGAGGCCGCTCGCTCCTGCAGGCGAGGCTCGACCATGTGTGCAAGGCGTGGGGTCCCCGCTCCGGGCTGGGGGTGGTTGGGTGGCGGGAATGCTCACGGGGCAGCTAGTGCACACCGACACCCCCGCACCCCGGCTCGCCGGGCCTCGGCATCCCGCCCCGACAGTCCGGCAGTACCGGGAACTGGGCCCCAAGCTTCACTTGCTGGCGTCGGGTGGGAAAGAATTAGCGCACCCCACATCCCGCCCCTCCTCCCTGCGACAGCGGCGGCGGCGAAGGTTTATTGATCTGCAGCGGCGGAGAAGCGCGAGAGCCCCACCGAAAGCGAGACACACAGAAACCGAGTGGGAGCGACACGCACACCGAGAGGGGAGACGAGCAGAGCCCGGGTCCACCGCGATGTCCGGGAGAGGGAGTGAGGCTCCGAGAAAGAGAGATCCAGAAGCCGAGAGGAAAAAGGAAGGGAGTGAAAACCGAGAGACTTGGGGAAAGGGAGAGATGTAGAGGCCGGTCCAGGGAGGCACACACACGGGGGAGATGGAGACAGCGAGACGCGAAGGAGGTGGCCAGGGGCAAGGAAGGGGCGCAAGGTATATGCTTGGTGACAAGGAGAAAAGAGAGAGACCAACGTGGACGTAGTAGAGCCTCAATAAGTATTTGTTAATGAATGTATGAATGAAAAACAGATCAGAACTGAAACATTTCAGAGATAAAGAGCCAGGGAGAGAGACAGCTAGAGAAAGGTGTTCCCGAGGCTTCTGGAGTCGGGCGGACACCAGCACCTCGGCTCAGTGCGCTACGGAAATGAAGCGCAGGCCGACGCACGGATCTGGCCATCGGCCTCCCACTCCCACTTAAATTCCCGACTCCGGAGACCTGAGCCCCCACCTCACGCGCTAATGCTTCTTTCCAGTACAGTCCTTCCAGCCCCAATTTCTGGGCTATGCTAGGAACAGGTCTCGCCTGATCCAGGGGACCAAACGGAGGGGCTGAGTGGGGGCAGGGGGCGAGATCCCAACCTCGAGGAGGGCACACCCCCAGGTCTGTCAAAGAAGGCCTCCGCACGTGTCCCACCGGCACCCTCCCACGTGACCCCCAAGAGGGGGGTCCCAAGACCCTCTCCACGTGACCCCAAGGGGCAGAGACCCTCCGCACGTGACTGGGGGTGGGAGCCAGTAGTCCAGCTCACGTGACTGGGGAAAGGGGCGCGGGAGCCTGTGGCACGGCCCGGCCCCGCCCCCAGCTCCCTGGCCCTCTCCACTCCCGGCTACGGAGCACGTCGCTCTCACGATTTATGGGGCCGCGGCTGCCGCAGTGAGGGAGCCGGGGAGCCCGGGCGCAGCGGCAACAAAGGCCGAGGATGCGAGGCGGGGGCGGCGGCGGCCTCCCGGCCCGGTGCGCACCCCCTCCCACCTCTGCCGGTCCAGACTGGAGGGGAGGGGGAAGGACTGAAAGGAGGCTTTCCCCATCTCCTCCCCGGGCTTTCACCTGCGCCCAGGTGTTTGCGGGGGAAGGGAACCTGATCAACAACATCCTCCCACCCCCACCCCTCCAGCGATTCCCGCTTCCCTCTGGCTCCGGCTTCCACTGAGAACCCCGAGGTGCCCCAAGGGTGGTAGGGCACCCTGCCCCCTCACCTGCGCTCTCCACTCCCGGTCAGACTCTAGCGGGGCAGGGGGCGGACGTGTGAGTCTGGGGGAGGGGGACGAGCTAGATAGAGGAGGGGAGTCAGCTCCTAGCACCCCCGGAGTTCTCCGAGTCCCACTCCGGGGAGGAGGGGCCGCATCCCCACCCAGAGGTTTCCATGGGAAGCGAGAGGGGGACGTCGTTGGCTCATCCCCACCCCCAGTCTGACACTCCGGGCGCGAGGAGGGAGAGAGGGGGAGGCGCGGAGCCCCAAACAACAAAGAGCTGAGCGGCGAGCGGCAGCCCCTCCCCCGGGAGGTTGGGGGTCGCAGCCGCCGGGCTTCCCGAGCCCCTCCCCTGGGGCCTCGCCATTGCTCCCGAATCGCCTCCCGGGTGGGGAGCCAGAGGCAGTGCGGCCGCCGCCGCCTTGGCAGGTGTGACAGTGACCCCCGCATCCCCAGGGATCTCCCCCAACACACAGACACACAGAGACGGCCGAGGTGATCCACACGGCGGCTCGCCGGGGAGAAGACAAGGGCAGCAAGGACTGGGCAGAATGAGAACCTGGCTCTGCAGCCGGCACCCGGCCGCCGCGCTACACACCCGGGAAACCACAGGGCCGCCCTGACACCCGCCCAGACCGCGGCGGCGCCGACAGCCACCCGAGCCCAGACGCGGCGGGCCACACGGACAACTACCGCAGCCCCCTCCCCGACCCGTCCTCGCTCCCATTCTCAGACGATCGCCAACGCAGACACACAAATCACACACCCAGACAAACACGCACCCTGACAGCCGCGCACGCCCGCTCACACTTAGAGCCACACACCGTCCCCAGCCCGGGTGTGTGCGCGCGCGCGCCTGTGTGACAGGCCGACATCTCCCTGCTTCCTTCCCTTTCACAGTACCCCGCGTCCCCATTCTCACCGAGCAGCACCCTCAGGGCCCCCTGACGCGGCGACCCAGCTCCAGCTCACCCCAGCCGGGCTCATCCACACAACCAGGGCAACACCTTGGCCTTCATTCTGAGGAGGTGCTCAATGGGACTCCCTGCCTCAGCTCTGAACCCCACTTTTTTAAAAAAAAACGTATGTATTGATAGAGAGAGAGAGAGAGAGATTTGTTCCACTTATTTATATATTCGTTGGTTGCTTCTTGTATGTGCCCTGACCAGGGATCGAACCCACAACCTTGTCGTATGGGAATGACGCTCTAACCAACTGAGCTACCCAGCCAGGGCCAAACCCGCTTTCGAGAGCAGGAGTCCAAGACAGAGCCTCTTGAAACCCTCACCACTGAAAACAGGTCATCCCTGCCCCCTCTCCCCAAGTACCGGCGGCCTACCCCAGCACACCGGTACTCCCGAACCCCAGCCCGCCGAAGGGGGTGAAGATGGGGGCACTGTGCAATGGGGGTACGCAGTGTGGAGAAAAGCCAAGGTGGGGGGTCCCTGAGTAGCCTCCTCCGAACGGCCAAGGCCTCCTTACTATACCTCAACAGCCTCTTTCAGACACCCCCCCACCCCAGTGTCACAGACGCCTATGGAGTGTCCCCCTCTCCCTTGCCTCCCAGCACCCAGCTGTGCTCTTTCAGGATCCCCATCCCAGGTTCCCCCAGGACTTCCCGGGCCCACCAGCTCCCCCTTCAACTGACGCGGGATGCTCGAGCTCCCTGGGCGCCCCCGACTCACTGCTGGTTGGAGCTGTTCCAGTACACCGTGTGCCGGTTTCCCAGCGCCCCCCCGGGCCCCTGGGCCAGCAGCGGCAGCAGCGGCACCGGCACGAGCAGCAGCAGCAGCAGCAGCAGCGGAGCCGCCGCCATCCCCGGAGGAGCCGCCGCCGCCGCCGCCGCCGCCGCCCCCCGACTGAGCCCCGAGCTCCCGGCTTCTCGCTTCCCAGCTCCCTGCTGCCTCCGTCGCCGGCCCCCCGAGCCTTAGGCCACGCCCCCAGCCCTTCCCTCCGCCCTCCCGGGCGCGCTCCCGAAGCCCCGCCCTTAGCGCGCTCCCGCTAGGCCCCGCCCCGCTTGGGCTTGGAGCGCGCGACCCGTGGGAGGTTGGAGCTGTGCTACCCGCTCCTGAACTACCCGCGCCCTGCGCGCCTCTCCCTCTTCTGTTTCATTTGCCAGCCCCGGTCCTGGCCTTTCTGCTACCCAGTTTGGAGTTTCCAGGAGGATTAGGGAGGCCAAGACAGGGATCTCGATCTCCAGTGAGCATATTCATTTCTGGGAGGGAGTGGATACTTGAAAAGAAACTCGGACTCCAGGACTTCTTAATCAGTAGAACTAGAGCCCACTCCTTTTTGAACGGTCGGGCCCTCTGCTCCCTCTATGCCCCTCTTCACATGTGAATGAAGAGTCGGGGGGTTAGTAGAGGGTGTGGAGAAGCCCTCAGCCGGCACCAAGACCTGACAGCTGTTGACGCGAAGCCGCCACCTGAGTATGAGTCTTATTTTTCTGGGAGGTGCGGTAGAGGAGCTCAGCCCCCAACAACGTCAATACTGAGTGCTGGAAGGGACTTTGGCAGTTCAGGGCCCAAGGGGAAAGAGGGAGCAGACTTTTCTGGGACTCGTACAAAAGATTCCTCACTCACACCCTAGCAGGGCTCCCTCCCGGTGCATCCCCAGGCACTCTCACTCCCACCGTCAGACACCAATGAGAGCGCAGAGGGGCAGATCACCCTGTGTTCCAGTCCTCGCCACAGTCATTGTCCTCACAGTGACAACCGAGCACAGACGTTACACACACACACACTGAGGAGAAAAAGCAGACACCAGAGGCTGACAACAACGTAGAGACACACAGACACCCCTTTGCGCACGCGCACATACAGACACAGGTAAAGGTAATAGCTGTAGAAACACGGGCATTTAGATGCACAGACACATGCACCCTCTGGCACACACAAACCTCTGTGCTCTCCCTTCTTTTCCTAGGAAGTAGGAGTTGAGGGAGAAGACCTAGAATTCAGACCTGGGGCATGTTCAGACTACCCTAGAGGCTGACTGAATGAGCAGGAGGACGAGGTCTCAGACCAGGTTCCCAGGACTCAGGCCAACCACCTGTGCCCATGGGGACAAGCATGACGGTTTTTCTCCTTTACTGAAGGGGAGAGAACATGCTGGCACTCTACATCTACTCACACTTGACAGGACAGAAGTGCTGACCACAAGGCCACCTCAGGTACCAGGTTTGGGGGAGGGGCAGTGTCAGAACAGGCCCTGTGTCTAGCTGCTGTCAGGCAAGAGCAGGCTCTATCCTCCCAAGAGATATCCTCTCCCTTCTCGGGAGCCAGAAAATAAATTAGGCCCCTTGGGGTGGGAAGGGGACTTTACAAACAGTTTTCACTCCCCCAAGACTCCCTATTCCCAGAGAGATTTGTTTCACCCAAGTGATGCTAACCTGCCTACTGCAGGTACCACAAATCCCAGCCACCTCCCCGCCACCCACATGCCCTGCTCTGCAAAGGGAGGCTTCTCTCTGGGACTCACAGTTGACAGAGAGGTTGTCCATACTCAGGTAGTGAGAGCTTGCTGGCTTAGGACTTTAGATTCCATCCCAGTTTGTAGAATCTGGATCCCACTTATGGATGTGGGTCCTTTTCTACAGGGCCCAGATCCTCCTCTTCAGAAACTAGCACTCTCACACCTACCCTGCAATGGTAGCTGAGCCTTTCTCTGTAGGATCTGGAGCCCTCTTAATGGGATTTAAGCAGCTCTTTCTATGTGGTCTACGCCTCTGGGTTTACATACACTCTCTAAAGGACTTAGGCCTCTGTCTATAGGATCTGGTGCTTTGCCTATCTGGGCCTTTATCCAAATCAGCTGCTGGCTGATTTGGTCTTTTGTGTAAATGAGAAAAGGGACCCAGTCCTCAGAGTGCATCGCTTGGCAAGTGGTGTCCATGCGCAAAAACAAAGGTGCTACTTCCTTCAGCAGAAGGTGGCCCTGAGTCTCCCCATCTTAGTGAGGGAGCTTGGGCTGATGTAAGCTGTGACTCACCCCTGAAGGTGGCTCCTTTGTGCTCTGTCCAAACTGTACAACTGTATGTGTCAGTTCTGAGTATGAGACATGTACTTCCAGCTGTGATGCCTAGGCCTGTCTGCAGGCCTCTACTCATGGGGCTTGGGCTTCCCCAGAGATTGGCTCTCTCTGTACAACCTCTGGGCCACTGTCTACATGCCTGGGACCTGACCTGATGCAGGCCTCTTTCTGGGGCATCTGAGTCATGGAAGCATCCAGGCTCCTGTCAATCGCGGTACAGGCTTCTGTTTATAACTGTGACTCAAGTCTTTCCTGACTGTGACCCATCACAATGGGTCACAGTCAGGAAAATCAGGAGATGTATATTTTGAATTTGCGATGCAGTAAACACACACATACACAAACACATGCATTCACATATAACTGAAACAACAATTTCAGTAAAACAATACTCACCTTCACTACAGAGGATACACTCTGGTATTTTCCTCCTGTTCTATTCTTTAAAATTTTTAAAAAATAAAAACCTGGTTGAAATCCATAAAATTGATTTCTTCATTTCACTACTCCTAATGGGTAACAAGCTATAGTTTGAAACACTGGTGCCTAAGGCCTGGACCCTGAGCAACACCTCTCTGCAGGGTGAGGGGCTCTGTTGAGCCTGGGCTTCTCTCCAGGGGCTGGTCCTCTCTCCTAGAGTCTCAGGACTCTTTCTCCTCTCCTACAGGCTTTGCCTTCATTTCCCTCCAACCCTCAGGCTTGCCGGAACACTGTTGCCTGCCACGTTCTCTCCAGCGGCACTGAGCTCAGACTCCTGGGAGTTCTCTGAGCGTGATGCCTCACCCCTCTCCTCCTGGGGCCAAGGAAGCAGGGAGCTGAACAGCTCAGGGGCAGAAGGAGTACTTAGGCTGTGTGGCCCAAGGTGGCTTCCAGTGCATCGGGTGGCAACCAGAGAGCTGAGCTGTGTTCAATAAATCGTGGAAGCTAGGGGCTGGAGGAGGGGGAGGCCAGGAGGCGGGGCAGGGGGCACAAATAAACAATTCATTAAAAAAACAAACAAGGAGCCTGTGAGAGGGAGGATCAGACACGTGTGTGAGTGGGAGAAGCAGCTGCCAGCCCCAGACATAAAATATTCACAGGTCCTGCACCTTGCACAGGGCCCACGTGTGCCCCAGAGCACACAGGTGGTTGGTGTGGTCCTAATGTGGACACCTGGGTGCTAACAAGGAGGGCAATGCACGAGTCCTCCGACTTCTGAGTGTGCGCCAGCACGGCTACGAAGTGCTGTATTGTCTCCGAGTTGATGTGGAACTACACACATGACACACACAGCCGGCAGCAGGGAGCACAGAGCTCTGATGTGTGGTCCAGGACCAGGACATGGGGCTTGGTAGGTGGGGTCGGGGTGTAATAACCTCTGACACTAGTCATGCTGTGCTCCCTCTAATGAGCCTGCAACCTGAGAAGCCTGAATCTGGGAGGCATCTCTGGGGTGTTTCACCGGAGGCGTGTGTGACTCCTGAGTGCGCTTCAAGAAGAAAGAGCTGAAAGGGAGGCAGTCTGGCTGAGCAGTTATCAGGATGAGCTTGGGTTTGAATTCCAGTTCTACCACTCACTGACTGCGCTAGTCACTTTACTCCTCTGAGACTGAAAAGCGGCGCTGAACGTACCCTGCCTGAAGGGGCTGGCCGAGGTGGGGTTAAGAGCCATGTCTGCTAAGCACTGAGCGCAGTGTTAGGGCCTGCGGAGTGTTTGATTGAGGGAGGCTCCTTGTCCTTATTATGAAGGGGTTATCTCCCGATGACTCCCCACCTGGACTAGCCCCTTTTCCCATTTGTTCTTCCCATCTCCAAGCTTCTCTAAGAGCTATCATAGTGGGAAGGGTATCATAGGGCTTGGGAAGTAGGGATGGGTGGGAAAAGATTAGAATCAGGGAGAGGAAACGTTACAGCAACAAACAAGGTCCCCATGCTTGACAGTGTGGAAGGAGGGCTCCTTAACCTCAGAGCCTCTCCTTAACCCCAAAATTCACCTTAATCCAGACTCTCTTCTCTTTCCTGCCCCCAAAATTTAGCTTTCTAATGAGTACCTGCAAGGAGACAGAGGGAGTTAAGGTAGAGGTCTGTGAGTATAGAGACCTTCACGATCTCCTTGTCCTCCTTCCCACCCCCCATGCCTGTTCTCACTGCCAGAGCTCTAGCCCCCACCCTCTGCCTATAGCAGCCAAGGGCTTCCCTGGCAAAGATGGCTATGTCTGGGCAAAACCCAGAGAAATGGCATTGCACGGTGGTTGGGGAGAATCCAGGCTGAAGAGAGCCAGAGAGGGCCAGGGTGGAGGGCCTGGGGCCTTCCAGTAGGACCCAGAATTCCCTGGCCCTCTCATGTCCCCTGGAAAGGATCTGCTCCCTGCGGGAGAAAACAGCAGACAGGTCTGAGCTGGCCTGCTCCTCTGCAGACAGAAGAACAGGCTGGGGGAGGGGGCCTGAGCTCTTGGTGGGGAGTGGTGGCTGTAACCCCTGTGGCTCCTGGGGGAGCTAGGGTAGAGGGACCGCAGCCTAGGCACAGCCTGCCATAGCCTGGGGCCCAGCCCTTAGCCTCCTCTGGCCATTCTGCTGACACTTGGAGCCAGGGGTCTGGGCCCCCAGCTGTGAACATGGTGCCTGCCCACCCATTCCCAAAGAGCCAGCAGAGGTTCACCACTTCCCCTCCCCTGGGCTGGGCAGGTTCGGGCTAATCTGCGCAAGAGCTTCACAGCAAACATTGATCTGTAATAAAACCACAACATGCATTCAAGAGAAAGGATTCCAGACACAGAGAGATCGAGAGAACACATAGACACACTCACACACATGTTCACAAACACAGAGTACACAGCTCTGGGAGGGCAGACACAGGCACGAGCCGTCCAGATGACACAGCTAAGCATGGACCCACACTGAGTCAGACCACGCCCCTCCCTACCATAAACTGTGTCTTTCAGAACCCGGGCCTTCCCCGACAGCCCCTACCCTGTGTCCCCGTAGCACTCTGTACATAGCTGTGTAATAGATTTGCACTTGACATTATAATTATTTCTTGGCCAGTTTGTCTTCTCAAGTAATCTGAAGATTTTTTTTTAAGATTTTTATTTATTTATTGAGAGGGTAAGGGGGGTGGGGGAAGAGAGGGAGAGACACATCGATGTGTGAGAGATACATCCATTGGTTGCCTCGCAAAACCCAAGCATGTGCCCTGACTGGGAATTGAACCTACAGCCTTTCAGTTCGCAGGCCACCGCTCAATCCACTGAGCCATACCGGTCTGTGCTGAAGATTTCTTAAGGGAAGGGATCTTGTCTTATGCAAGTGTTATTCCCAGCATCTAGCATGCAGCTTGGTATTCAGTTAGTAGGAGTAGGTGGGGTGCTTAATAAATAATTGTTGAATTGACAAACAAAATAATAAATAGATTCAGACAGTGGGAACCCCCCCCCCCGCAGAACCCCTCAGAAGCACACAGAGGATACCCTGTGCATACTACTCATGTCTCTGTCCCCACCTTCTTGTCTCTTGGTCCTCTGATTTTCCTGGCTCTCGGCTTCCTCCAAGGCCCTTCTTTCTCTCCACTCAGTGTGAGACCATGAATTTATGTTCCACCTGAGGACTGGCAGGCAAGGTAAGGGTTAATGACACCTCATTAAGGTTTAATTGGAGGAAGGAAGCTGCCCTGGCACCAGACCGGTGGGGAGGCCTGCCCCTGGCTGGAGGCAGGCCTCTCCTGTTCCAGCACCCTGCCAGGTGTGTGCATGATTTGGCCCTGGAGATCCTCAGCCCAGCCGGGGGCACCTCCCCCCACCATTAGCTTTGCCAACTTAGTCTCTAGGCAGTACAAACCAGTCCTCCCCATCTGTCGCCAAACATTCAGAGGGGGAGGCCGACTTCTTGTCCTTTCTCCTTTAGCTAGGCTCTGCCCCTTCCCACTTCTGGAGACGCTGGAGCCTGGGAAGAGGAGTGGGGTAAGGAACTGGATGACTGAGATTACTCTAAGGGACAGATTCGGGATATAGATAGCAACAGGGCTATAGAGCGACAGAGCTGGGGATGTGGAGATGTCTGCCCAATTTGACCTTAAATGAAGAGAATGCAAATGAGATGCAGACGGTATGCAGATGAACACGAGGATCTCAGAATTAACATTCCTGGTGGCAGTGGCTCTGCACCCAGGACCCCAACACTGTTGCCAGTACTGCCCTCCTAACCTTCCTGGGTTAAGTGGCACTAATCAGGACTTACTCAAAGTGAGAAAGATAACAGCTTAGGCCCCGGCCGGGTAGCTCAGTTGGTTAGAGTGTCCTCCCCATGAGCCAAGGTTGTGGGTTAGATTTCTGGTCAGAGCACATACAAGAAGCAACCAATGAATGCACAACTAAGTGGAACAACAAATAGACATTTCTCTCTCTTCCTTTCTCTGTCTCTCTACAATCAATTCAAAAAAAAAAGGTAAAGAAAGAAAGCTAAGAACTTGGTCGGGCTAAGGCAGGACTTGGGAAGCTGAGAGCCACCCAGCCTCCCTGCCCCCAACCCAGGCACCACCCAAGCGGCTACTGAAGCTCAAACTCTCCAGGTTATGCCTGGACTCACCGTCGGTTGCTATGGGGACCCCTCCCATGTCCAGACGTGAACCAATAGGCATTACCTCTGATGACCTCATGCCCCAGGCCCCCGAATTCTATTGGCTATTTGGAAGCTAGAGTGCCCTTCTCCAGCTGCATCACAGCTGGGGATCCCCCCTCCCCCCCCAAACGACCACAGCCCCAGGTGGCCCACAGAAAGAAGGGCGTGCTGGGAGCTCACAATTTGCTGAATGAATGAATAAGGAAAGGAAGGAAGGAATTTATAAAGGAGAAGAAAAAAGGGACGGGTACCAATAAGACCAAAACTTCAGGGTTTAGCCTCTCGGGAAGGAGGGAGATTTACAATCCTGGAAAGTGTGGAGCAGGATCCGGTAACAGAGACTCGGGTTCTCAGGCTCTCGAAACAGACAGAACGAGGCAAAGACGTGGGGAGTTTTTGCATCTGTTTGGGAGACAAGGGCATGCCCAGCAAATTGAGGGCCCCACCCTCGGCCGCCTAGCGCCGCTGAGTTTAGGGGAGATCGGTGACGCCCCAAAACTTGCAGACCTGCCCAAGCCTTCTGGAACTGCGCCCCGGAACACGCCTGGAGGGTTTCTCAGGGATAGGTAGGGCCCGGTACCGGAAGACCTCCCAGCGCCTTCAGCCCAGGAGCAGACTTGGCTCTTGCTTTCCATGGGGACATGCCCCGAGACTGAATCAGGGAAGAGGCTGAGAGGAAAGCGAGGGTAGGGAAGGCTGGCAGAGGCCTGCGGTCGACTGGCTTGAGTTTGCGACCGCCCCCCGCCCCCTACAAGTGCACACCTTGCCTAGGTGTTCGCCCAGGCACCCGCAGGGAGCTGAGCTGGCCGCGAGGGTATGTGTCTGCCTGCGTCAAGTGTGAGACTAAGAGGGAGGACGTTTGTAGGAGTGCGGGCAAAGCCCACTGGGCCCGGGTCTCTTTCGCGCGTGCGTTCTTATCTCTGCGGATCGGCGCGCCTGCCCGACTCCGGGGCGAGCTCGCCTGGCTTGGTCAGCCAAGAGGGTGTGCCTGGGACAGCTGCGGGCAGTGAGACCGCCCACAGTTCTCAATGCGGGGCAGGGGCTACTAACCAGTTGCCCCCAGCCTGTTCCGCCTATGGTTTCACGGGAGACGGATGGAGGTAATAGCACAGTCGGGTGCCATGGCGACATAGTAGACATACGTCCTGGGTGGCAGTAGAGATGGAACTCGAACCCAGGACCAGGAGACCAAGCCCATATCTCGTTCTTCAGCTCAGATTCCACACCCCCCGCACTCCAGCCCCTACCCTCCGCCCGCCAAAGACCGTTTGGGGTGAGGGCCTTGACACATGCATACCTACAGATACATTTTCTAAAAGTGGCCTCATATAGGGGAAGGGGTTGACTTGTGTCTGCTCCGCCCGCGCTGCTCGCCTCCATCCCAAGCCTCAGCCAGTGCAATGGAATTTACCGAGAGGGACCTGGCTTTGACCTAGGCGCACAAGGGGGTGGGGGAGGGCTTAGAAATCCCTAGCATTTCAGTCTGTCAGTCTCCAGCCGCCCGTCCCCCGCGCCACCACCCCCCCCCCCCCCCCCCCCCCCCGCCCAGCACCCGCCCCACCGCGTGTTCACACGCCGCCTCTCGCTGCCGCAGCCGCGGAGCTAATCAGCACAACATCCACCTATCGATCGCGGGCTCAGTGCCAGGCAGGCCGACGCTGTGCCCGTGGAGGCTGCGGGCCACCGGGGCGGTAGAGCACAGCTTCGGGGGAAGGGAAGCCCTTTCCTCCAGCTCCATCCAGGACATCATTCAGAAGGAAGGCCCGGTTGGGCTTGGGGGGACCATAGCCACTTCCTGCCACAGGTGGGAGAGACAGTGCGGGGCTGAGAGCAAAGGGGGCCCACCCTCCTCCCCCCACTCCCACCCTCCTTATAAAAGCGAAGAACAAAGAGGCCGCTGGGGAAGGAGGCTTTGATCTGACCCCACCTTCCCGGTTCTAGGCCAGGCACCGCCCAGACTGCCTTTGGGAGGGGGAGAGACGCCCAGCTCTCAGGGACCCAGGCACCCTGAAACCCAGGTGCTGTCTTTCCAGTAGGCTTGCCTGTGCTACCACAGTTTGGGCAGTGCCCCAGATGGGTGGGCTGTCAGGAGCATCCGCCCCCTCCTCAGCACAGGAAGCCAGCCAGAGAGGTGGGAGGAGGTGCCAAGCTCCACAGCTGCTGCTGGCACCCACCCCACACTACCCAGAGGGGTGCCCACTGAGGCCTGGCATGGATGGCCTGGGCACAGCTAGCATGGAGGTCAGGCCAAGTCAAGCTGAGAGCAGAGGCCGCAGGGAGTCCTGGTGTCAGGGAAGGAGCCAGAGGTTGAGGAGAGCAACAAAAAGATGGGTGGTTTATTGAAGGCTTGGTCCAGGCACTTATAAAAATACAAACTGATATGAGACTCCGCCTCATGGCAAGTCTCTGTCTTCACAGAAGACAAGTGGGTGACCCCCTGGGAGGAAAAGGTGCTGCCCCAGGGAAGGGCCCACAGGGCACTGGGCACAGATGGCAGGCCTGGGCTGCTTCCTTGACCTGGTCCTGCAATCCACCTGTCCCAGGTTTTTGGCCTTGGCCCCCAGCAGGCTCAAGGATTCAATCCCAACAAATTCCAGTCTTCCTGGGAGATGCGATAAGGCCATCAAAGCAGCTGTTGAAGACTCTGTGTTTATCTTGCCTTGGCTTTAGATGCCCAGGGCTGTCTGCAGCTCCCCTGTAGTTCCTCTTCAGCCTGGGATGAGGGGGCCAGCACCTGCAAGGGTCACCTCAGACCCTCTGACTTCCCCCATCACTCCTCCATCTTGTCTGTCTGGCTTGGCACTCCCAGCTCAGGTGGCAGGGGCTCCTCCTCCAGGGTGTCTTGGGAGGGCTCTGGTTCCTGGGGTGGCAGGAAGGGTCCACTTGGCTCAGAGAACTCGCAGGAGACGAAGAATTGGAAGCAGCAGCAGCAGCAAGAGACAGAGGGGGCTGGGAGTGCCCCCGCCTTGCCACCCTGAAGTGCCACTCTCTCCAGGGCTCCCAACAGGATGGGCTGACTCAGACTCTGTGAGGAGGAGGGGTAGCACCAATGTGTCCTCCATTCCAGCAGCCTCCTTTCGCTCTGCCCATTAGCTGTTCTAGCCTGTTCTCCAGGGTCTCTCAAATCAGCCACTCCCTTCCTGTAATCTACCACCTCGTCCTCTCTAAGCCCCAACTTCGAAGTTTCCCCCAAATTGCCAATACACACCACCAGTTCAGCAAAAGCTTTCAAGGGCCTTGACCCTGCAGAGGCTGTTCTGTTGGCCCAGCATGACAGGCGTCAGTGTGAAGCTCCCACAGGCTCAATGGGGAGAAAAGAGGCCATAGCTTATGACCCTGCCTGGGCCCCTCTGAGTCTGATGCCCCCAGGTTCTCCCATGCCTTCCCTCAATCCCAAGAAGGACCCCTAGCCAGAGGGTTGCTCCCTGTGCCCCAGCCCACTTACTGCTCTCCTTGCAGCAGACAGACACCTGGAGCCTCAAGCACTGGCCAGGGCTCCCCGGAGTTGGCACCGCTGTGTGGTGGGAGGAAAAAGTCAGCACAGGCTACTTTGCAGATTCTGTTTCAGACCCTCCCAGCTTCTCTTCTCTCCAGTTCCTTGGAAAGCTTTTCTTTCTTTCTGGGCCCCCTCCATGTGCCAGGACCCATCCATGGCCCCTCCTCGCCCCCCTCACCGCCCTTCCCAGGTCCTCTTCCTCCTCCTCTGCGTAAACTCGCTCTAGATGCTCCCTTCTTCAGTCCTGGACTCAGGGCCCCTACAATCCCTCTCTCTGACCACAGCCCTCCCCCCTCCCAGCTCTGGCCTTCTTTCCCAGGCCCATCCTTCCCCCTCACCTCAGGCTCTCTACCTGGACTGGTGGCAAAGCCAGCCACCCCATTCCTGTCCTCACCTCCCCCAAGAGGTGACCAGTGTGCCCTTCCTCACTCACAGATGTAGTAGTAGGTCTCTCCAGGCAAAAACTCGAAGCCAAGGGAGAAGGGTGTGAAGCGCTGAATCTTCTCTGAGAATTTAACAGGGCCAAAGGGAGCAAAGGGGAGGGAGCACTCCCAGCGCTTGAAGGCACCCGCCCCCTGTGCCTGGCAGGCCTCATAGCCCGACCAGTCCACCATGTATAAAGCGAAGGTCTCAGGGCCCTCGGGAGGCCCTGGACCCTCATAGTGTGGGCAGAAGATGTCCAGGTAGTCGTTGAGGCCCAGCTCCACCACGGCGTCTCCTCGAAGCAGCCTGCAGGCACAAGGTAGGGGTGTGCTGAGGGGGTCGTGGCAGGGCACACGTGGGGCACACAGGTCAGAGATACCCCTTCCCAAGGGCCTCTGCCCACCTCTCCCCTGCCCTCTGGAGAGGGAACATCTCAGCAAGGCCTGAGGTCTTCAGACTGACAACTCTTGAGAGACGGAGTGCAAGAAGCAGATGAGGCGACAGACTTACAGGTTCAGAGAGGTTAAGGAATCGCCCACAGCCACATGGCTCAAATGTGAGAAGGCCTCTCTCCATGCCCTGCCTTTGCGTTGGAGCTGCCACCTAGCCCTCTGGCCCTAGTGCCCAACCAGAGCCTGGCACAGCACCTGTGCCAGGTAAATGTTAGGTGAATGGCTGCTGTGAAGAAGCTGGGGTGGAGGCGAGGGACAGAGATCTGGGCCCACAGCGCAGTTACAGAGGCAGAGATGGAGACCGGGGACAGTAACCTCCTTAAAAAAGGCACAGAGAGGGAGACTACACTTCAGACCTCAACCCAATGCTGAAAAGAATGTCAGTGAGGGAGTGGATGGTGGGTGCTCCCCCCCTTTTTTTGCCAGGACAAAGTCCCAGAAGTGGAAGTGAGCCCCCTCTACATACCACCCAATCTTCAGCCTCCTCAGGATGCCCCTATGTCTTGGGATCTGCCTCAGGGAGCCAGTTCGGGTGGGAAGGACTGGGGCAGACTGCCCCCCACGGCATCAAATACAGCAGGAACCACACTCACCCCTCCCCACACACCCACACCCACAGCCACAGCCACAGCCACACACACAAACATACACACACACACAACCCAGCTTGACCTAGGAAAGGCCTCTAACTATCCCTCAATGGGTGGTCCAAGGGGCACCAGTATCAGGAGTTCTGGGTAGCAATACACATTCCTGGGCTCAGTTCAGACCTACTAGAACACAAGAAACCTTTGTATATTTTCTTCCACCGCATCCTTAGTGCCTGGAAAAGTGTCCTGCACAAGGACGGAGCTCAATAAATATGTGTGGATCGAATGAATGAGCCGGAAACCTCGGAGTTGGGGGCTAGAAACCTGAATTTTTAACAAGTCCTCCAAGTGATTCAGAGGCACTGGTCTGGAACAGAGAGAGAGGAATTCTGAGTTAGAAGACAACAATGGCTCTTATCACACGGTACTGGTGTCGTAATGACCTGCCCAGCCGCCTGGCCTGGCCTGCCCTCCCCGGGGGGGGGGGGGGGCGTCTTTGGGCTCCCAGAGGGCACAGTCTACGTTTTAGCATCTCTCATCTCCAGCACCCTAGCACAGGTCCCAGTGGACGCACAGCATGCTCTTAGTGAGCGAATAAATGCAGACTCAGATTGTCTCAAGTAGAAAATCAGAAAGGAAAACAGATGGAGACAGTAGAGAGGCAGGGGGAACTGGGGAGAGGGGTGGAAGCAGTTAGGGAAGTCAAGACTTGGCCAAAGGTGATTGAGCTAGAAGGGCAGGGCCCAGACTAGAGCCAAATAGAAGGAGATAATGACGGAGATGGAAACAGAGATGCCAGATGAGAGATCAGGAGACTGTGAGTTGAGAGGGGAGGCTGGCAAGCGGGAGAGTAACCCATGCTCCTTCACAAGAGGAAAGTCCCCTTGCTCGCTCTCAAGTCCACCCGCCTCCCTCAAGCTGGAGGGAGGCTGAGGGTCACCAGGGGAGAAGAGAGGGGGGCGGGGCTCAGAGTGCGCAGGCCAAGGCCCCTCAGCTCCCGGCTCTAAGACGCTACCTACCATACTTGGGGCTGAGGTCCTCTGAGCGTCCCCCGACACGTGCGGGTTGGGGGGAGACCCGGGGCACGCCTCGCCCCTCCCCCCTCCCCGCCGACTCAAACAAAGGAGCCCTGGAGTGCAGCGGGCCGGGTGCCGGCAGCACCCAGCACAGAGCGAGAGTCACAGAGAGAGAGAGAGTTGGAGGGACGCGCGCCAAGCCCGGGAGTGCACAGGCCCCGCTGGCTGCTGGCCGGGTTCGGCCCGGCTACCTGGGGTTACTGGAGTTCCAGTAGAAGTCGTGACGGAGGCCAGAGCCCCCTTGCAGAGGGGAGCCGAGGAGCGCGACCCAGAGGACAGTCCGCAGCAGGGGCAGCAGCCGCATCGCCCCCGCGGTTCAGTCTGGTCTGGTTCGGCCCGGCCCACTTCGCCGTGGCCGCGAGAAAGGTACAAAGTAGAGAAGAGGGGGTGCGGGGGAAGGGGGTGGGGTGTGGAAACTCATCGACCACGCCCCTGGATAACTTTTCACCAATAGGAGCGCGTCTCCGCCTTTCCACTCCAGCGCCAGCTCTTGTTAACCCCCTGAGAGCGGTTACCAGCGCCAGGTTAGCCAGGCTCCTACAGAGACTGGACAGGGTTGCGAGGGGCCGGGAGGGACGTCTTCCACTATCCATGACGGTTTTTAAAGAGGTTGTTTCTTTAGGGTCTGCATTAGTACACGGTAGAAGGCGTTATTAGTAGTGTGGAAGATTCAAATAGGAGCACAGGCCCTTTACCCAGAAAGAGTAAAGTGAGGCCTGGGCACGGACCCACGAAGCCTGTCCAGCCACCTTAGCGCATCAAAAATCCCTGTTTTTGTTTTTGGTTTTGGTTTTTTTGCACCTCTAGAGACAGCGCTGGAGGAAGGGACAGACCGCCTCCTGGGGCAATCCTCCTCCCCTTCCCCCACTGAGCCTGCAGTGGTGAGCTCGAAGCCCACCTTGGGGTTTGGCTCCTGTCCCTTTCCGCCCCACACCTCCATTCTGGGCTGGGGGCCCGCGCAGCGCCAGCCCTGAAGACGAAGTAATGAGGTGGTTGCGGCTTGTACAAAGCACCTTTGTTCCCGAGCCCTCAGGTGGGGGCGGGGGAGGAGGCAGGTGCCTGGTCTTGGGATCGTGGGAGCTGCCGCCGGGCTCCGCCCCGGCTCTGGGGCTCTGAGAATACCAGCCAGATCCACTTTTCCCAGCCACCAGTCATAGGGTGGGGACCGCGGTTAAAACAACTTGGCCGGTTGGCCAACTGGTCACCTAAGCGTTGGGGCGAGGGCTGGGTGATGGGATGGCAAAGGGCATATAACTCTCTTTGGTACTGGATTGCACAGAGAGCAACTCCAGGCTGGGCAGAAACAAACCACGAGCGTCCGAGCATCCGAGGATCCTGGGGCAGAAGCTGCTCTTGCCTGGGACTCTTCGTTCTCCCTATTCTGTGTTCGTCTGAGGGGGCAGCGTCCCCTGCCGGCCAGACGAGCTCCTGCAGGGAAGGCAACCCAACCTTCCCTGAGCCGACAAACCGAGGCACGCTCCGGAGATCTTTCGTTTATTACAACTGAGCAGATAGACAGGCTGTGCACACCTCCCTCAGCTAGGTCCAGTGCCCAGCGCTCCCTAACCCCCAGCTGCAACTGCGTGGGCAGGTCCCCAGGGTGATGCTCCACAGTTCGTGGAGGTGCCTTCAGACACCCGCTCCTTCGAGTCCAGGTGCTGGCTCCTTCCATCGTTGCTGGGTGTGTGTGTGGGTGTACTCCAGGAAACCTGTCCACGCCTCTTTAAGTCCTGGAGGCAGGCAGAACTTCAGGAGAGTTCAGAGGTAGAGGGAGGTCACTCCTGGTGGCGGTGGTGCAGGCCTGGGGTGCCGGAAGCAGAGAATAAAAGGTGAGAAGTCCCCTTTTCCCAGACTGCTCCTCTTGCCCACCCATTCTCAGCGCCTCTCCTTGCCCACCTGGAGGGTACCACTAGGGGCAGGTTTCCAGCTCCTGGATCAGGCAGGTCACTTGAAGGGCACCGGCCCTGGGGGTCAGCAGGCAGTGGCTTCCTCGGGGGTGGGGGCTTGGCAGGCCCCTGAGATGGAGAGAGAAGGTAGGAGGCCAGCTTGGGAGAGAGTGCCATGTTGGCCGCCCCAGATGCACTGGTGCTGGGGACACCAGCTTGTGCGGGGCAGCCCCAGAGGTTACCTTTTTTCCCAACAAACCTGTCACCATTAGAGATGCCACCAGGGTATGTGCCCTCAAGCACAGAGGGGGCATCTCGTCATGGCCACCACCACAACAGCCCTGGGTGGTGGAAGAGGCTGTGACCTTCTCTTCCCCCACTGTTACCTTCGGGTGCCTCACCACCGGGTCAGCGGGCAGAGGGCGTGTGGGGGGATTGGGTCGGCCAGCCAGCTCAGCCTGAACAGAGAGAAGGGCAGTGGCTGTGAGAGCACAGAGAGGGGCAGTGGGCATGCAGAGGTTCTCCCAAGGGGTTCAGGTCGACATGCAAAATCAGCCAGAGCACCGGAGAATGGGGACATGCGCACAGGGCCTGGGTGCATGCCAGCAGATGTCTGGGGGGAGGAAGGAATAGGTCACTGTGGTGTCCCTGGCCCACTGCAGTCCCGCCACTGACCACCAGATGGTGGTAGAAACCAAGGCAGGAGGCTCACCCTTTGCTGCTTCTGGGGCTCATAGTGTCTGAAGGCTGAGGGCACCCGGGTCCCCTAATGAAGAGCATCACTGGCAGGGAACAGGGATGAGAACTGCAGTTGGGTACCAAGCCTCCCACCTTCCCTGGGCCAGGCCCAGATTTACCTGGAGTCTCCTGGACACAGGGTCAGGAGGCAGTGGCCTGGAAGGGGGAGCCAGGAAGCCAAGTGCACTAGCCTGCTGAGAGAGCAGGAGGAGCAAACAGGCACAGAGTGGGGGAGGGAGTAGAGAGACAGATGCGGGCAGAGAGGGGCTAGTGCCCAGGGAGGGGCAGCCAGGACCCCAGGGGCTGTGGGGGTGTGCATGCCGTTATTCAATTGCATGCAGAGGGAGTGAGAAGGGGTGGAGTGGGCATGGAGACCACCTCCACACACATACCCCTATCATCAGACCCAGAGGGCTCAGGGCAGGAGCACTCACCAGCCCTCTACACACGGCGAAGTGGGCTTCATCAGGCCCCTGCACGCTGGTGGCCATTCTGGGCCCCACCCTCCCTAGTGATCCATCCAGGGACCACTGCTGGGAGCAGGGGTAGACCACCTCCCAAAGCCACCAGCTTGGCCAGCTCAAAGAGCTCGGCTGCCCCTCCTCTAGGTGACTGCCCCTCCCTATTCCAGGCTGGACTTTTGACTCTTGGGTAATGTGAGTCTTTCTCTCAGTCTAGAGCCTTCAATACCCCCGCCCCGGGGCCCAAGCTGGATGTCTGGCCAAAGTGGGCCCCTCTCTTCTCTGGCATCCAGGACTTACCTTGGCACCTGGCATCAGCAGGGCCCTCTGTGGGGGTCCTGGGCATTCCGGGGGACCAGACTGGGCTGCCCTGAGCATGGAGAGAGACAAGAGGGAGAGGGCCCACCCTCAGACCGTGTTCTCCACCTACATGTCACCCTCGAGTGGACTAACCCTTTGCTGCTCCTTGCAGAGCAGCATGTGTGGAGTTTAGGTCCAATCGGGTGTGGAGGGGAAGCTGGTCAGCCCAAGGGCCCCAGTTCCCCAGCACGTGGGCTTCTGAGGGGAAGTGACCTTAGCATCTGAGCTTACCCACTTAGAGCTACAGGTCTATGTGTAAGGTGAAGAGTTCCAAGGCATGTGGAGGGAAAGGAGGTATGTGTGGTGTGGCCCAAGAAGCTTGGGATCAGAACCAGGTGGCAGGGGCTGCAGAGGGGATGGGAGTAGGGCTCAAGAGAGGTGTGGAGGAAGCTGGTAGCAAGGAGGCTGGTACCTGTATTGGCAGCTGGGTCCCTTGAGCTGGCAGAGTCGCTGGCGTAGGCGGGCACGGTGCCAGTAGCTGGCACCAAGCAGCACCAGGATTAGCAACAACAGGAGGCTGAGGGGCAGCCCTGTGGTCAGGGAGCTGGAGGCTGCCGGGTGAAGGCAGGTTTGAAGGTGGGCAGGGCTGAGAACTCCACACCCAGGAAGGCACAGGGGGCAGGGAGTGAGATCAAGCGCGCAGAGGAAGTGAGGGAGGCCAGGGGTCACACAGAGTCAGGGAACCATCAGTGGAGGGGTCGGGAAAAGAGGGGGTGAAAAGATAAGCCACTTTGCCCTCCCAGCTGCCCCTGCCCCCAGGCGGTGCTACCTCTGACCCGGGCGCTGCAGTCAGGGGGTGCCCAGCCCTCCTCACAGTGGCACTGCCTATTGCTGTCACAGACCTAGGAGGTACGGGTTGAGCAATGAGGGGCTCTGACTCTGAGGCCGTGTTTCCCTGTCCTCTGCTTTTCAAGATCTCAGACACCCACGAGCGGCAGGTGTGTGGGACAAGGGGCACGGAGAGCCAGCGCTCTCCCATGGGAGTCATCACCCATGCCAGAGGAAATCAGATTGAGCCACCACTGCGAGTGCCTCCCATATGCTGGACACTGGGCCAGAAGCTTTCGTACTCATCTCACGTACCTCAGGAGGGGGGACTGTTGTTATGGCCATGGGACAGATGAGGACACTGAGCTCAGACAGGTTAATAACCTGCCCCAGGTCATGCAAGGCAGTGGTAGAGCAAGGGTTAGAACTAGGGGTGTCTGTTTCCAAAGGCCATTATCCTTTTCCTCCCTAGAGGCTCCCTGCTCCCCTTCCACCTCTCCACACCACCTCACCCCATGCCCATGGCATTTGCTTCGACACTCCTGTGCTCCCAGGAGATCCACAGACTGGCATCGACGGTCAATGCACACCTGCCCGATGGGAGGAAGAGCAAAGATCACGTTCTTGCATAGCTTATTAGCACTGGAGGCCGACGTGGCTGAAGCCACAGCCTGCTTTGACAGATGGGGAAACCAAGGCACATAGGACAGCAGGACCTCACTCGATCACAAGAATCTGAATTCCCCTCAGAGTCTGTGCCTTTGACACTGGTGGACTGTGAGACCAGGATATTGTTTGCTATGTCCGGATACCCCTCCCAACCTGGTCTTGCTCACCCGGGTTGCTCACCAGTCCAGGGCCACAGGCTGTGCCAGGTAGAGTCAGGAGGGGCTGGGCCACATCGTTGCCCAGGTCCAGATGTACCCAGCTGCAATTCAGCCAGGTCCCATTGGCTTCTAGTGTCTCCCAGTACAAATCCCGGGCTGAGCCCAGCAGAGGCTGGGCCATGCCCCCCTGACACTGGAGCTGCCCGCAAATGGCATCTCTAGGGAGAGGGAGGAGGCACAGGGTCAGTGGGATCGGGGCCAAGGCTCCCACAAATCCAGGGAAGGAACCATTTCCTAACTCACCTAGGGTCACAGGACACGTAGCTGCCAGTAGAGCTGCGCCCGCAGTTCCCAAAGGCATCCCCCCGAGTGTTGGCAGTGAGGAGGCAGAGCGGTGTGGCAGGCTGGGCCCCAGGTCCCCAGAGAGCCTGGCACTGTTGGGCATAGGAGGCACAACGCCCTCGCACGCACACAGCCTCTCCACCAGCACACGGCTCGCCATCCCCCAGCCTGATGTCAGGAGGGCACTCGGGGCTGTCTCCTGAGCAGAACTCGGGCAAGTCGCAGTCACCGCTCGCTGGACGGCACTGCCAGCCCGCCGGGCGCAGCTGCAGAGAGTGAGTAAACTTCAGTGTGGGCGCTGAGCAAATCCAGCCAGGCCCTGAGAGTCAGAACGACCCTGGCCCCTGGCAGGTGAGTTCTAGGAGTCCAGTCCAGCCTGTGCCCACCTGGCAATTGTGACAGCAGGGTCCATCTGAGGCACACTGCGCTCCTGGCCTCAGCCGGCAGGTGAAGAAATCACAGCAGGGACTGGTGCAGTCCTGTGGGCCAGGGCGCAGAGGGGCCGAGCATCAGAGCAGGCGGCCTCTACCGCCCAGAGCCTGAACCCAAAAGGATGGACAGAGCAAGTGAAAGCTAGAGCCCCAAATCCACGTGCTGTCCCTGCAGATGGGGAGGTGAGAGAGGGATGAAAGGGCCCTCCAGAAATGGAGAGGGGCTCAGGAGTCTTGGAGAGGGCACAGAAGTAAGTCGGGCAAGGCTTTGGGAGAGGGGCTCACATCTGGGAAGCCACAGTTGTACTGCTTGCTCAGCCCTGAAATCTTATTTCCACAGACGGTAGCCATGGAGGGCAGGTGGGGCAGCTGTTCAAAGAGGCAGCTGCCCATCCCATCTAAGAGGGCCTTCTCCAGGGCCTGTCGGCTGCAGTTGCTGAAGTTCAGGCCTGGCAGGAAGCTGGGGAGGGCAGCAAGGAAGGTTGGAAGACCACTCTCTGCCCCCTGCCCATCCACCCTCTACATCCTGCAGTCACTCACTCTGTGGAGGCCTCCATGATACAGCTCTTGGATGGGGCTGGGCCTGGACAGGGGCAGCTGTTCCCAGGTGAGTCGTGGTCCAAGCCCAAGCTGTGGCCCAACTCGTGGGCTATTGAAGAGGCTACTCCGAGGATGCTTACGGAGTGGTCCTGTGGGAAAGGGTATCCCAGGTCCAGCACCAGCCTAACTGCTTCTGTTCTCTCTTCATCTGGCCTCTTGGGCATTCAGTAGGCACCACCTCCCTCCTTAGTAGGAGGAGAGCCCAGGACAGGGTGGCAGAAAACCTGGGTTCTAGTTCAGCTGTGTCCCCACCCCCCCACTGTGTGACCCAGGGAGATCACCTCTGTTCTTTGGGCCTCAGATGCTGCCCCACAGAACGGGAAGACCTCCCAGGTGAAGACTGTACACCGAGGAGCGGGCCATCAGGGCACCCTGACGGCAGAAGCCACAGGATGCCCCCCTGCCCTCTATGCCCACAACTTGGGGTTCGGTAGGTAACTTGTAGGGGGTTTCAGTCCATACACGGTGCCACAGCTGGGAGGATCTTCACTGGGAATGGGGAAGAGACCTGGAAATAGCTCACCATGTTTACCCCTCCTGAGAAGTCAGGAGAACAGATGGAGTTCTGAATGGCCATGCCCACCACGGGCCCAGAGAATGAAGTGGCTCTGTGGGATTGAGAGGTCAAAGGTCAAGGCCAAAAGCCAGAGGGCCAGAACTTCAGGGCCTCAGGCAGGGAACTGGGCTGTGAAATTGGCCAGGCCAGGGCAGAGCTGGCCCCACTGACTGAGCCTGGGGGTCTTACGTCACCAGCTGGGCACTATCATGGGGCAAACGAGGCAGTAAGCTGGCCCGGCGCCAGCGGAGGAAGTTGTGTAGCGTGAGACCTGGGTCTTGGCTTATCTCTATCAGGTCGTGTCGGGTCCAAGCCTCCAGGCCCACCAATACCACTCGTACATTCAGGGGTTGGAAGAACTGAAAAAGAACTAGGGCTCAGGAGAGGGGTTCCCCACAGTTAGGGGGCCGTCAGGATGCCACCCTGCCTGACACTGACTGTGTCCAGGAGTAAGGCCACTTCCAGTGTGCGGTTTAGCAGCTCCTGGTGGTCTGGGTACCTCTGGACCTGTGGGTTAAGAGAGGAGACCATGGAAGGTGGCAGGGCACTCAGGGGCAGGGCAGGGCATGCAGGGGCCAGCAAGCTCACCTCCGAATGATCAGCCACAATCACTAGCTCAATAATCTTGGTTTCTGTCACCACATCCCGCCTCCACTGTGGACAAGAAAAAGGAGCATCAGGCACACGGGCTGCTCACACTGACAGCAGCCGTGTAGGGCTGACCAAGCTGTGTCCACTCTCGCCTGGTGTAGTCAAACAGAGGAGAGTGAAAAGCCCCTTTTACAGATGGACCACCGAGCCTGAGAGGCCAGGGACTTGCCCAAGGTGGACCAAGAAGCAGGCTAGGAAGTGGGGAGTAGAGCCCCACTTTTCTGGCTCCAAATTCAGAGCTTTTTCCAAATTAAAAAAATAATAATAACCAAGACCATCAAATACTTACCATGTGCCAGGCCCAGTTCAACTACTTTACATATATATTGAGTTATTTAATCTTCGTAACAACCCTATAAGGTAAGTGGTTTTATTATTCCCTATTTTACAAATTAGGAAACTCAGTTTTTATTGCTTGAGGATTGGTAACTATGTATTTTCTAGATCCAAGTGAGCTCTCTGCCTATGGGATCATAAGACTTGAGGAATTTGAGTCTAGTACATACATCTAAATCCTGGATATACCAGGTATTAGTTGAATGGCCTTGGGCAAATCACTTAACCTGTCTCACTAGAACAGAGCTCCCAACAGCACCCACCTCCCCAGCTGGGGCTGCGGGTAGAGCGGAGGAGATAACGTCCGAAGTACCCGGCGCACAGAGACCTCTTCACTAGCGGGAGCTACTGGTGCTATCCCCGAGGGCCCTGGGGCCAGCTCTCCTGCCATTCTTCCTTACCCTATGAGTGTGAGGCTGTCCCGGGGGGTGCCCTGCTGAAGCCCGAGTGGGCATGGGTTCACGCCAGCTCAGGGCGCAAGTGTGTCCTGGCAGGAGGAGGTCTTGGATCCGGGAGATAATGGGAGGACCCTGAAGGTCCCCAGGCCTCAGCTCCAGGGTATAGCCTTTCTCTGGGGACAGGATCACCAAGCCCCTAGGGAAAGATGAAGGAAGTCAGACAACTCTTCAGCTCCATTTTCATAACCTGCCACTCTCTCTACCTTCGTGGACTCCACTCCCTGTACCTGAGCCCGGAGCAGATGCAGATGGAGACCCAGGAGTTTGCATGGCCCTGCACTCTTCCCTGGTAGCAGCAGCTCTCCTGCAGCACAGAAAGATAGTGCCAGCTTGCAGAGCAGGCCAGGGTTTCAGCCTAGGAGACTCGTCTGTTGGTTAAGATATGCGGCATCCTTCCACGTATCCCAAGGACGGCACTCTTCAGTCACCCCCTCCCTCCTTCCCTCAGGCCAGAAACAGGGCGCAAGAGAGCCTGACTCACCAGACTGTGTCCCTCACCAACTACTCGGGTGCCATCAGGTTGGTACCACACCAGAGTTGGCTGGCCTGGGACTAGCTCCCTGTGGAGTGAAGACAGAGGAGGGCAGTATCAGCTGTCTCCCAGAGTGGTGCAGTCCAGCCCAAGGCCTGAAGGTGACAGAGGGGTAGCTGGGTGCCAGGCAATACCCCAACTTTCCCGCTTCCCACTGAGTCAGCAGAGTGCAGTGGTTGGGCCACAGACTCTGCCAGGCTGTCTGGGTTCCAAAGGGGCTTTCACCACACACTAGCTGTGTGACCTTGGGCAAGTCATTTAACCTCTCTTGCCTTGCCTTCTTTACACATAGTAAATGCTATGGAGGCTGTTAGCCACGTTATCATCATTATTATCATCACTACCGTTACCTATTCTGTAGCAGCTCCAGGACGTGACTCTCACCGTCCAATTCCAACTTGATCTGCAAAGTCTCTGGCAGACTGGTCTGTGGGCACCAGAGAGCAGGTCACCTCCCTGGCCCTGCCCGAAATTCCTATTCTTCCTGACCAGAAGATGTTAGGCCTTTAGGAGCGCACCAATGATTAGATCATTGGTGGGGAGGGGGTGTCCCAAGGGAAGGGGCCAGGAAGGCCTGTGTGGCCTGGGGCATTGTTCTGGGGGGGTGTGCAGGGAGGTCAAGGAAGGTATCTTGAGCCGCCCCCTTCTCGGCTTCCTGCCCAGAGAGGAAGCATCATGGAGGACCCAGTGCAGGCCCCAGCCCTTCCTCTGACTCAGCTTTAGAATTGGGGGTAAGGGGGAGGGCATTTGATGAGGTCCTGACTCTCTGTCTAAGTCCTCCCCCCCCCCCCCCCGAGAAAACCAACAAATGAGACCAAGGAAGCAAGTCTGGCCTCAGAACTTCCCAGTGGCCCGAACGGGATGGGTGGGGCTGAGGCAGACAGATGAGCACAGAGGGGAGAGGGAGATAAGTGAAGCCAGGTGCTGGAGTGAAGAGGCAGCCAGACCTGAGGTGGTGGTGCCACAGTGAGGGTCACTCACCTGCTCTTCAGCCAACCTTTGTCTTGAGACACCTGATTGGATGGGGTGGCAGAGTGGTGGGGGTGTACTTCTTTATTTCAGGGAAGAGGGAGGCTCACCTGAAGCACCTCCGCTAGGCTGAGTGTGAGATCGTCCTGAAGGATCTGGGGCTGCAAAGGCCCACCTAGGGCTCTCTCTGGAATTGCCTGCTCCTTGGTGCCACCTGCAAGGTCCCCAGAACACTCCAAGAGAGTGTGGAGGGACCCAGCCTCTCTGACCCTCCTGGTTCCCAGCATATCAAGGCCCTTCTCTGCCTGAAGGACTCCCGCATTGCGCGCTGGGACTTAAAGGAGAATACCTGGGGCTTCTCCCTAATAGTATGCTTTCCTCCCACCAACCCATTCCAAAAGCCCAGAGAGAGTTCAGCAAGCCCAGCCTGTGGCCCCTCCCTACAGCCCTCAGGCCAATCCCAGGTTCTCACAGGGACCCTCCTCCCTGCCCACTCCCACCCGATTTCCCCCCTCCCAGAAAAGCCCCGTGGAGGACTAGGGGAAGCCTCTTGGCTGGGTGCCCACTCACCCTCCCCTTCCCTCACAACGGAGATGCTAGGAACGCCCACTTCTGGGTGGGGAGTGCAAACACCCCCTCCCTAAACACCACTCGTGCCCAGTCCGGCACACCCATTCCCCACAGCCTCCGCTTCCTCCCTGTGTCCCTTCCCCCTAGCCCCCCTCCCCCCCCCCCCCCCCCCCCCGCCTCTCAATGGCCCTCTCTCTCCGGACACTCCACCCTCGCCTGCCCTCTCGGCCCCCGGGCCCAAGACAGCAGCTGGAAGTGAAAGTTTTAAGGAGGAGTTGGTGTCCCAGCCTCTTTCCTGGCCAATTCTCCCCTCTCTTGGCTCCTCCCGGGCCTCCTCCAGCTCAGTCAGGTTTCTGGTGGCATCAGCACTACAGTGACGGGTGCCTGGCCGCTCAGGCCTAGGAGGAAGTGCCGGGGAGAATCCTCTTCGCCAAACCCTACGAGCGTGTACACTCGGCACCCCGGCACCGGGTGAGACGGTCAGCTAGGCCCCAAAGGAGCGAGATGCCAGTCCTGGGGAGCAGCGACCCTCTCCTACAAGCCTGAGGGACCCGCCTGGTACCACAGCCTGGAAGTGTCCGCGGGGACCGTGCCGAGGATGACTCTCCTTTCCTCTTCACTCCATCGTCCAGTCACCGGGCCCTCGGCCCAGGACAGAAGACCAGGGCCGGCCGCGCTCTGGCTGCGGTCTCTCAGGGTCTCCTTCCGACCCTAGTACCCCAATGCCTCCCGACTTCCCTGCGCCTCTTTCCAGTGCTCCCCCCGCACACACCCCGGGCGGCACTCACCTGTATCTGGAAGCGGCCGGAAGGGCAGAGGGCTGCCCGCGCCCAGGAGCCCCAAGGCCCAAAGCAGAGCTAGCCGCATGACAGCGGCGCCCCGGGGCAGCGGAGGGTAGCAGGTGCTGGGCTGCGCGCGGAGCAGCGGAGGCGTCCAGGTCTGCCTCTCGCACTCCGTGGAGCCGCTTGGCTGCCAGGCCCCGCCCCGTCCCCCTTCTATGGGTCCCAAGCTAGGCCCGGCTCCGCCGCGGCTCCTCCCTGGGAGAGGCCCCGCCCCCGTCGCGCTCCGGGTGCTAAAGAAGGCGGGACCTAGCCCGGGACTCCAGCTCCTCCCGCTCTGCTCTCTGCTCTGCACAGCGGCTTTCCTGCTACTGTGCGGATTGGGAGCCTGGACCGGGTCCGACCGCCTTCGGCATCACATCTCCACCCGTGTCTAGTCCGGACCTCTTCCTAGCAGCTTCGCTGCCCTCCTGCCTCTAGTACACCGCCCGGTCCTGCGGCGATGAGAAGGGCCAGTTCTCCCGACTGCCCGCCAGGCAGCGCCCGGCTCACACCCCGCCCCGGTACCAGACCCCTTCCAAGCCCAGGTGGCAGGGGTGCACACGGCATTTTATTAAATAGGAAGGAGCGAGGTAGAAGAACGAGTACAATTCCCCTTCACTCCGCGTAGGTAGCGTCATCGTTGCTGTCGCTGTAGGCAGAGGAGGATAGTTCCTCTCGGGGGGTGCAGACCGGGCACCGCTGCCGCATATCGTCCCAGCACGACCTGCAGTACACGGCCTCGCAGTCCGGAGTCAGGCACACGTAGGACTCCGGGGTCTCCGGTGCCTGGCATACCACGCAGCGCCGGCGCAGCCAGGGCCGCAAAAGGGGGCAGCGGTGGTGCAGGATGTCCGCCAGGTGGTGGCGCTGTTGGGAGGCGAGGATTTAGAGCTCCTTGGGAAGAGAGGTCAAGAAAAGGGGCGCGGGGGGGGGGGGGAACTAGACTGTGCGCTTCATGTCTGAAGTCTCAAGGATTGGTAATGCTCTCACACTGGAGGAAGCAGATCTTACAGAGCTTCCCTCCCGCACTCCATGATGGACAGTGGGAGGATGCAGCCTGGACTCTCCCAGCTAATAACAGCAACAACCATCATTTGCACTTTCCTATAAATCATCTTTTTCACGGTGGGGCTGAGGAGTGAGTAGGGCAAATAAGATCACCATTATTGTGTTCCACCTTTTACCGGTTAAGTGACTTTCCCGAAGGCACACTGATAATAAAAAATCAAACCTGGCTGGACCCAGGTACTCTGATTCCAAATCACAAGCCTGGTGCATTATGCTCCCCCTCTCTCCACATATTTGCCAGGAATTCTCCACGGGTCACCTTATCAGGCCACTGTTTGCTCCAGGAGAAAACTCCTGGAGCCCACTGCCAGACAAAGGCAGAATTCCTGGGCTTGGCTTTCATAGCCTTCCACAGTCTGGTCCCTTTCTCGCCTCTGCTCCAGCTCACCCCTCCCTAAACTTTACATCTCCTGTGCCAGTGTCTCCCTAGGCTAGCCCAGGCACTTGGCATTCTCTTTGTTTGCATTCTAAGTCTTTGCACATTCTGTTCCCTCAGCTTGGGAGGAATGCCCTTCACATTTGCAACTGTGCATCAAAGTCCATTTTACTTCAGGACCAGGTCATGGAATCGTAGTATGTTCATTTTTCCCCTCAGATATCCATTCAGTCCCCATTGTGTGTCGGGGAGGGGGAGGGATCTGGGCACTGGAGGAAAAAGTTAAGGAAACAGTCACACTATTATGAGCTTGGTTAGACCGATTAAATGAGAATGGCTGCCATTCATTATTTTAAAAATAATGTTGGGCCCTGGCTGGTGTGGCTCAGTGGATTGAGTGCCAGTCTGTGATGTGGAAGGTCGCAGGTTCAATCCCCAGTCAAGACATATGCCTGGGTTGCGGGCCAGGTCCCCAGCTGGGGGTGTGTGGGAGGCAACTGATGGGGGTGTATCTCACATACATCGGTGTTTCTCTCTCTCTCTTTCTCCATTCCCCTCTCTCTAAAAATAAATAAATAAAATCTTTAAAAAATAATGTTGGGCCCTGTACTAAGAAACTAATTAAATGAACTCAATTTAAACAATGACCGTATTAAGCAGATATTGTTATTATCAACATCATCTCTTTTTCAGGTGAGAAAATGGACGGTTGGAGAGGTGGACACTTGCCTAGGGTCGCACAATGGTAACTAACATGTGTATAGAGCTTGCTATGTGCCTGCACCATGAGAGCAAAACTCATTTAATCCTTTCACAATCAAATGGAGTAGTTAACTCCATTTTACAGAAGGGAAAAACCAAGGCACAGCATTTTAAAAAGTGCTCATGATCACCCAGTTGTCATAGTAACAAGGGAAGGAACCAAGATTTAAACCCAGGCCCTGTGGCACCAGAGCCCTACACCCGACCACCACTCTGTCACTAATCTCTGCGAGCAGGCCGTTCACATCTGTCTAGCCTCCCAATTCTTCAGAGGTAAAAATCAGGCCCAGTGAGGACTATGGCCAAGGTCACACAGCTTACTTAATGAGGGAGTGTGGACCAGAACCTGGTTCTTGCAACTGCATACCCTTTCCATATACCATGCACCCCTTCATAAGGTCTCCCCGACTCCCAGCCCACCTGCCTCCCCACCCCCTTCTGAATTACACTGAGCTCCTGGTCTGCAGCCCTCTTAGGAGAAGCTGTGGCATTGCCTTGGGTCCCTTCTTTCTGATGAACTCCTCCTGCTTTCCTTTGACCAGACTGTATCAAATCTGACCCCGCTTTTCTGCCTGCTTCCTGGTGGTCCACTCAGTCTCTCAGGCTGGACTGACTCCTGAGGTGTGGAGATGGACACACAGCTCTGACTCCTGGAGCTGGATGACCCGGGGCCCTTGGCATGAATCATGTCAGAACTCCCTGAGCTTTGGCAGGCCTGAGGCCTTGGTGGGGCTGGGGGCACTGACAGCAGGTGCCCTTTGCCCACAGGTCTCAGACCCAGCAGGAGCCACAGGAGCCCAGACCTGGACTTACTGGAGCCCTCTGCTGTCGTGCATGCCTCACGATGGCTGCCCTCCTCAGCTGGGTGAAGGCTGCTCTTTTCCTCAGGAGCTCATTGTAGAGGAATAGGACCCGCTTCTTCTCTCGCTGGGGCCAGGGAGACAGGGGTCAATGACAGTGACAGTGCTGAGGGGAGAGCATCCTGTGGACACCCGCTTTCAGGCTGGTGTGCGTGTGTGAGCTCTGCCTGTGGGGGTGGAGAGGTCAGGGGAGGGCGCACCTTGGGGAAGAAGAAGGCTGCGATGACCCTCCGGAGCCTGTAGCCGAAAGCCTGGAGCAGGCAGAGACACACTAGCAGGCCAACGGGTAGTCCAGTCCTCAAATAGGCTCTGGCACTCAGGCACACGGGCTGAGGCAGACAGGCTGCGGGCCAGGGGAGACCTGTCTGGGGTCTGGCCAGAACCAACTAAGGGACAGGGCAGCCCTGGTTGAATTCCCCATCCCAGTGAGGGTGCAGGTTAGGTCTCTGATGTCTTACTCTACTCCTGCTTCCCCTCCTCGCTGAAGAGCTGTGTCATCCAAACTGTCGCCATTAGGCCCACGTGGCTATTTGCTCAACACAGCACAAACCCAGAACGTTTCCTCACAGCCAAAAGCGCTGCTGGACAGCGCTGCTCCAGAGGGCTGGGACCCTCTGGCCCTCCGGCCCCACCCCCAGACTCCTCTGGCCCAAGTCTGGCACCCTCCCACTCTTCCCTTGGGACCTGACATTTCATGCTCTGATTCCCCAACCCAAATGAGCGACCCCCATGTCACCGCACCCAAGGCCTAGCCCTGCAACTCTTGGCCTTGGAAAGAACCTTGCCCCTCAGCCTTCAGTTCCTCTGGCCCCAAATCTCAGCACTCACGCATGTTGTTTGATTCCACCATTGTCTCCGAGGAGGTGTTCAGGGCCCCAATGGTTTTCCGAAGAAGCCGGGCGAGCATGGAGTCTCCCCCAACTTTCACCTCCAATCTGTGACTGCCTGAGGCAAGGATCGGGGGCTGTGGGGTGGGTGGGGGGGTAGGGAGTATGCTAGGAAAAGGTTGGAGTTAAGGGGATGGGGGGAGTTCCAGCCATACAAATACTTCTCAGCTGCATATTCCACCCCTTCACTGAGTACTAACTCCTTCCTATTGAAGATATAAAAGGGGTTGGAGACCCAGGCCCCCAGTAACAGCTGTCAGGTTGCAGGACTGGGATTTGATCCTGAGGAGGATAGGGAAGGGCTGAGGCCCAGAAGGAAGTGACAAAATGGGAAGAATTGGGGTGGGATGGCTGCACAGGAGTGGGTGTTCTGCAGGGGTGTGTGTCCTGGGGGCGCAGGCTCACTGCGGAAGGAGTACTGCAGAAAGGAGTGGTGGCGGATGGTGTCGAAGGTGGAGTAGAGAGCCCAGTCCAGTCCACACAGCACCAGCAGCAGCAGCAGAACAGGCAGCGTCTCCATTAGCTCCCTTATCTGCCCAGGAACGGGAGAGGTGGAGCGGGGCGATGCCACCTGCCTGGCAGGGTGGCCTCTCTGTTGCCTTTGCCTTCCCCTCAGACCTGTGCCTGTGGCTGCCTCCCCTGCCGTCCTTACCACATTTCTCATTTCTGAGGCCTGGATAGTGGGGCCACAGGGGAAGATGACAGTTTTCTCCTCAGCTTTGCGAAGCGGCAGCAGTGTCCGTTTGCCCTGGGGAAAATGTCCACACAGTGAGGAACACCAAGGGCCCTCTCCCCTTTCCCCTCTGCCCTCCTGGAGCTTGAAGCCACTCAGGGCACACAGCTGGGCCCACTCACCAGTTTCCTCCTGCGTTCATCAATCTGACAGAAGTAGGTGCTGATGTAGATGTTATCAAAGCGAATGTCCCCATTATAGCTGTCCATGTAGGAGAAGGACCTGTGCATGAGGATGTCTCCATCACTTTTCCAGTTCTTTGGATCACCCCCAAACCTGGGCTTCCCTAAGGCACATCACTCAACCGACCAGCCAGCCTGCACTGAGCATCATCTACATCCTAGGAGCAGACTCTAGCCTGCTCTCCATCAGCCCACAGTCCAGTGAACGTCATCTTCATGACTGAGACACAACAGAGGTGCAGAGGAGGGGTGGTGGGGGCTCAGCCTGCCCGAGAGGGAGGGGAAGCGCCTGTGGGTGCGTGGGAGGTAGGGGAAGGTTTCCCAGGCATGGATCTTGCAGGGCGAATATCAAGCAAAGGAAACAGCAGGAGCAAAGGCACAGAGATGGGGAGACCTCCGAGGCTGCAGGAGTCACCTGACCCACTATGACTCCCATATTCACCTCCTGAGTCCCTGCCTCTCTGCTGAGCCTGCGAAACATCTCCTAGAGGTCCCTTCAGGCAAAACTCGTCCCACCACCATTTCCCCTTCCCTCTGCACACCCTCGAGCCCAGCAGTGTGTGCGGGCGTGTGCGTGTGTAACTCTCCTCTCTGTGTCTTGTAAGGTCCCACATAATGCTTCAGTTTCCTACAGAGAAAATGTTAATTGTTGAAAATGTGTTTAAAACTATGAAATTACCTTAAATAGTCTCTGTAAACTGTGAATCATAACTTCCAATGCTATTGGTTCTGGAACCTTGTAAAAATCCATACATCTTTCCCTTTAAGGTAGAAATAACTATCGATGCAAACAAAGATTGTGAGCGCCCCCTTGTGGAGTGACCTACCGCTACTGTGCAAAGGCCTCGGGAGCCTGGGCTCCGCCCTCTGGCCAGTGCTACCCTTTCACTGAGTGACCTCACCCGGGTTGAAAGGCTGGAAGTGCCTTTTAACTCCGTGCCTCCTTCCTTCCTTCCCTAAAGCTATCTCTGAGACCTGCTACACCTTTCGCTTCCTCCGGCCCTTCTCAGGCCAACTTCCTGCCTTGCCCCACTCCAGCCGGGCTCCCTAACCTCTGACACACCTTGGACTCCTGCCTCCAGTCTGCCCCAGTCCATCCTGAAATGGAGCCCAGGGCTTTCCAGACTGTCCCAGCCATGCCCATTCGGGCCTAGTCCTCTGCCCTCCATACCCCACAGATGTCAGGACCCTTGCCCAAGAGAACAACACCGAGACCATGGTTCCCCAACTGCAGACTTTCGAAGACCATTTATGGTTCTTGCAGGGGCACCCCCTCAGCTCCCACACCTGTCCCACAGCCCTTGAATCATCTCTGTTTTGCAGATACCTCTCTTGCCTGCCCTTGACTGTGAGCTTCTTGAGGGCAGGAATATGGCTCCTTCATCTTTCTCTTCCCACAGGCGCACACATAGCTACTCACGGGCAGTCACTCTAGGCCCCACAAACAGGGGCAGACAGAGCAGGAGCTCCAGTGGCTGTCCCTGCCCAGCCCCTGCCCAGCCTCTGTCATCTCCGGCATTTGGGGGTGGAAACAGGAAACAGAGGGTCCAGAGGTCAGCAGGGGACAGAGAGCAAGGCCCAGGGCCACCCGGCTGGATGCCAGGCTGGGTGGGGTTGAGGACTTTGGTCCAAATGGAGAGAAAGTAGCTGCCAACGCAGCAGGCGGAAGAAAATGAAAGCAGAATTGGATGATAAAAATGGCACAAAGTCAGAGCCAAGGGGAATATGAAGGGCAAGAAAAAAAATCAAAAGTCAAAGCAAAATGTAGAAAAGTCAGCTTTGGGATAAAGGCGGAAAGTAGGTAGATAAATGAAGACGATCACCCCTTTAAGGTGGCAGAACATGGGTGATGTTTCTCTTCACAAAATGCCCATGTGCCCTTTAACTTCATGTAAACAACAAACCCAGCTTTACAAAAGGCAAAGTTAAAGGCACAGGGACATTCCCATTCAGAGTTGGAGGTAGGCTCTGATGGTCCATTCTTACAGCCTCCCTCAGGGCAGGGCTCCCATCCAGAGTGGAGGAAGGGGCTTCTGGGGTGGGGGCTCAGGGCTCACGGCTCACGCATGGAGGATGATCAGGAAGGTGAAGGAGAGCAGCACGTGCAGCATCCCCAGGGCCCGCTCCAGCTTGGCCTCCTGGCCTCTCACGTAGTCCCGCACCTCGGTGCTCACGTGTTTCCAGCCGGGGTTGAGGCCCAGCAGTCCAGCCTGCTTCTCTTCCTGCTGGAGGGCACAGGTGCAGGCCC
The DNA here is from genome assembly GCF_022682495.2 of Desmodus rotundus. Lineage (NCBI taxonomy): Eukaryota > Metazoa > Chordata > Mammalia > Chiroptera > Phyllostomidae > Desmodus > Desmodus rotundus. The sequence continues at coordinate 79,300,676 of NC_071398.1, forward strand.
AACCTGCTGCAACCTCACAGGTCCAGACCCAGCCTCTCTGCGGCATCTCTCCCCGGTACCCCACTCATGTCATGTCCTCTGGCTTTTCGCGGGGCCTGTGGGAACTGCCACTTCCTGCTGCTTGACACTCTCCTCCACATAGTCTTGCTGCCCCTCACCTATATGAGCTGACACCATCTCACAAAGTCGAGTCCATGTACACCGCAGGCCCAGGCCCACTGTTCCTCTCCCCGTCACCCTGTACCAACACCAGCGCCATTCCCTGACTTGTTTCCCTCCCTCACACCTGGTAGCCTCTTTCCTGTGCCTCCTCACTTGTCCTTCCACAGGCCCTATTCCCTGTGCCCTCCTGCCCCTCCCTCTCCCCCCTTCCATGTGCCCCTGCCTCCTACCTTAAGGTCAATAGTGGCTGAAAATTCCCCATACAGGCCACGAATAGACTGGTTGACGGAGTCGTAGGTCTGCCCAAAGTTGCCTTCCACTGGGATGCGACTGCGGCACCAAACTTCCATCACTGGTGGGCAGGGAGCCAGGTCAGGGACTGCTTCCCTGGGCCTAGCCTCCAGGCTTCCCTTCCAGTGATCCTATTCACCCTGCTTTTTTCCTCTCTGCCTGTGACTTTCTATCACCTGAGTCTATCCCCCTCTACTTTCCGTGAATTCTTTTTCCCAGGAACAAGGCCTGACTTCCCCCCATTTTTCACCTGTCTATAACCATATCAAATATCAGTAAAGATAGTCGATATTCATACAGCAACTCCTTCGTGTGCCAGCTATGTTACCTCCTTCACATGTGTTATCTCCTTAGATCCTCAAAAACCCTGCAGGGGATAAGCACTATTGTTATGCTCATCTTTCAGAGGAGGACACAGAGCTCCGAGCTTGGCCGTAATTCACTCTAGGTCACAAAGCTGGTCAGTTAGTGGAGGGGTGGCTGTGAGGCGGCTGTCCTCAGAGCCTAAAGCTTCCCCTACTGGTTGCTTCTAGCCCCACACCTACCCAATGCACGCCAAGGACTCAAGTCCCTAGCCCCAGTGCTCCCCACCCTCCTGCCACTGTGCTGACCCTTGGCGATGCCGCAGAAGAACTTGAACTTCATGGGCAGGCAGAGCAGGTGGTTGAGGAGAGGGATCCAGATGCGTTGCATGCACTGCTCGTGCTTTTTGTCAAACCAGTGGCGGCAGCTGAGCATGGCTTGGTTCACTATGTCTGTGGAGAGGGGCAAGGGCTGTCTGAGGGGCCCACACCCTGACCTGGAGCCCTGGCCCCCGGCCTGCCCCACCCCGCCCAACCCAAGGACACCCCTCACTGGAGCAACGCAGCTTGGTCTTCAGTTCGTACATCTTCTGTGTGGAGAGGTGGTGTCTGGAAGCCATGGCTCGATGGATCCCCCCACCTCTGGCTGTGTCCTCCGAGCCTGTGGCATCCTGGGGGGTGTAGCCAGTGTCACTATTCACCTGGGCGTCCAGGTCCTCAAAGAAGTTGGAGATGTTTTGAGTCTCAGCTCTCAGCGTCTCTTTGCTGCTCTGGGGGTGGAGGGGGAGGGCGGAAAAGGGTCAGGGATGGGAGCTTAGAGCTCCTGCTGCCCATAGCCTTTCTTCTGGTCCATTAGCCAAGCTTTGGGTTCTTACCTCAGGCCTAGAGGAGCTGAGGCCCTGAGACAGCTCCTCACCTCAAATTCTCCACTGTTCCCAGTTCCTGGGAGACCTCTCCTCCCCCCCCAGTGGCTTGTGCTGTGCTAACCTCCCAGGGTCCCAGCTCCTCCTCAGGTCTCCCAGCCTAGACTCCTGCTAGTAGGGTCCTTGGACTTCATTCCACATCACTGATCTCTCAGACCGTTACGCCACCTCAATGTCCCTGTCTCCCAAGCACCTCAGCCCCTCTCTCCAGCTCAACTCCCCAATCCTTTCAAGTCGCCAGTTTTCAACACTCAATTTTCTAAGCCCCTGCTCTTCAAATCTTCAGAATCCTCAAGGCCAAGGCCCCCAGTTTTCTGACACTGTAGTTCAGCTGCCCAAAGAACCTCCCCCGTAAACTTGCAAACTTAAATTTCCAAACTTCCCCTGAGTTGTTTGGAAATGTGTGTGAGGCGTGTCCCAATGACTGGGGCAGAGGCTCTCCTGGCATTTAGTGCCCAGGGACTAAGGCACATACTGCAATGCTTGGGGACAGTCCTCCAAAAATGCTAGTAGTAACCCCGCTGGGAAAGTGTAAATTCAGGGTCACAGCTCCCAGCTCCAGTCATCTAGGCCCCTTGGGAAGAGGGACCCTTAGGCAGGCCTGTCCACACAGGGTCCTGACCAGCAGGTCCTTGAACACTGTGCGCAGCGGGGCTGTGGAGACGCGCCAGGCTGCGCGGGTGTTGTTGACTTGCAGCTCCACAGTGCAGCCCAGCGATGCCGCCACCTCGTTGAGGTTGTGCTGCAGGTTGGCCACCGGTCCTGGGGGGGAGATGCCCTGATGAGTCATTTCCCTCTAGAGTTAAATAACTCTCTTAAGCCCACCCTTAGTTCCCATGCTGCATGCAGTGACTGCCTTCTAGAAGTGTTTATGATGGGGCCCAGAAGCCTGTGGGAGGTCAGGTCATTCAACCCCTGATTTTTTCACCTGTGTAAACTAAGGAGACCCAGAGAGGAGGATGCACAGCAAGTTGGAGCAGCTGAGATTAGATTCCCACCCCTTCTCCTTCTCTAGGCCTGGCTCCCATTGGGTATCCCACCTGGGGTCACCGCTTCAGTAGCACTAACTGGTACCCAGGGGCACACTCACCCTCATAGATGGCGGCCAAGGCGTATCCCAACACAAAGAGTCTGCCCTCTTTGCCCAGCATCTTGGGTATGAACAGGAGGCTGGCACAACGGATATGAGGGGAGGTCCCCCAGCCCATGGCCCCAAAGCCTGTCAGGAGAGCCCAGGGGGTGGTGAGGCAGAGTGAGGAGGTTGATTTGTCCACCAGGTTCACCAGGGCACCCCCCGCCCAACTTCCTTCCAGAACTGGTGCCACACTGCTCTTGTCCTGTTGACACTCACTCTGCTAGGCCTCCTGGGCCACTCACTCATTCAGTCACTCAGTGGCCGCCTGCAGAGTTCTACCATGTGCCAGTCTCTACAGGGGATTGGAGAGGCGGCTAGAAAGGAAAAGCCATGGTCGGTGACTGACTGTGCGTGTGTGCGTGTGCGCGTGTGTTTGTGTTAGGGAAGGGGGCCGGTAGTTCCCGTATCCAGGCTGCACTCACACTCACCCTCAGTGCTGCCGGAGCAGAGAGAACAAGAGACAAATTCTGGAAACGGGCACTAGTGCTCCGAGTGGTCAGGAGCGCGATCAGGGCCACCTCAGTGTCTCCCGTGCTGACGCCTGCAGGAGCGCCGCCATCTCTGTCCCTAATTTAGCCCTTAAGCATGTACCTCCTGGTAAGTTTAGCAGTTTCACGTGTGTCTCCCTGTGGTCTGTGAAAGGAGACAGTGAGCTCCTTGAAGCTCGTAATCCAGGGAGAGAGACAGACGAGTAAACAAATGACTGCAGCACAACAAGCTCCGCGCACAGGGAGGTGCTTATAAAGAGCTGTTGGGAGCAAAGGAGGGAGTGGGCATTTCTGCAGGGAGGGGTGGGGCCGCGAGGGCCGGACAAAGGAGATGATGTGTCAGCTGGGCCTGGAAGATGAGTAAGTGTCATTAGGAGGCGCAGACCGCATTCCGGGCCAAAGGAACAGCATAAACTGGTCAGGGAACCTAGAAAATCCCGGTGCTGATGGAGTGTTCATCCAAGGATTTCCAAAGCAAATCCCAAGTCTTTAAGGTTCACTCCATCCCCACTGCCCTCGTAGATTCCCATCAGCTCCCACTGGGACTGACTAGCCTCCTACTTCCTCTCTCTGATTTCACAAGGCAGCCAGAGCGATCATGTAAAAACATAAATCAGATATGTCCCCTTTTTGCTTCAAACCATCCGATGACTTCCTATCACACTTGGGATCGAATCCAAATGCTCTTTCCGTGGTCTACAGGCTTCTGTGATCTGGCCCCTGCCTCCCTCCTGAAGTGATCTCATGCTGCTCAGCCCTTTGCCCACCATGGCCACCCACACAGGCCTTGCTGCTGTTTCCAGAACATGCCAGGCTCATTCCTTCTCTCAGGTCTTTGCCCTGGCTGTTCCACCCCCCCCCACCAGAAGCACCCCTCCCCCTATTCTTCACCTGGCCGGCCCCACCTAGTCCTACAGGCTTGCCGAGTTCCTGTCGGGCGCCACCCAACAGTTTGTTCTGTCTTTCGAGCTAGTAACTTGGGTTTTGTGCAGGGACAAGGGCCTGCCCCTGTCCCGGTCCTTGGGAGTAAATCTGGACTTGTCTGACCTGGTCACGGTGAAACAAAGCATTGAAAGGGGCTTTTTCGTGTTCTTGGCCTTTTGGCCAAAGACTCAAGCTGAGGATGATAGTTGGCAGAGCTGTCCTACGTTCTGAAGAGAGCCCATGGGGCTGCCGACCCCTCTCTCAACTCCCAAAAGGGCAGAGCTAATCTCTCACCTTCTACCCCGACCGGTCTATATATAGACAAGACCAGAAATCTGAATCTTCTGGAACTGGGGAGGAATGGTTGCAGTCGGCAGACACAGGAGGTGAATTCGTGTAGGGGATGGACACTCACTTCCCCACAGCAAATGACAGGCTCCAAGAGAACCCTTTGAGACTAGTGCTTTAAGCAGGGGAACCTGGTCATCCTTCCTGGACCAGACCCTTGCTGAGCTACAGAACCTGGGCTGCCACCAGAGTGCAGAGCCCAGGGAGAGTTCGTGGAGTGAGAACGGTATGTGCTCTCCTCATGGCAGGAGAGAGGGCAGCTGCAAGGTACCCCCTTTCCCAGTTTGGCAGGGCTAAGAGTGTGTATTTCCTCTGGGACAAGTGGCCATTGTGGAGGGCAGCAGGCCTCAAGTCAGCTGTGAGGTTCTCTGTCCAAGAGAGCACCTGCCTAGGGGAGGCATCCAAAAAGTAAGAGGCTGTAGGCTGTCTGCAGGAGCTGTGGGGAGCCTCGTTCAAGGGAAGCTACACAGAACTGCCCTCAGCAGCGACCTGGGCCCTGCAAGGTCCACACAGAACCTCCAAAGGGACTGAAAACAGGCCCCTGAAATAGCCAGGGTATGAGTGCCTGCCACACAGAGGAATTATAACCGAATCAGTGACATCAGGCTTTGTCCCTTTTCCTCTAATTCTTCTAATCCCCTTTCTGACATCAGAAGAACCAGAGGGGAAGGAAGTGGAGAAAAAAGTAATGGAGTGGCTGTGTCTCTCCATCCGTCCCCCCCATCCCACTATAGGACCCCCACCAGAGGTCAGGCCTGAGAGGGTGGGATGGGAAGATGGGAAGAAGCTTGAGATTGAAACTGTGACATAGATTGGATTGGATCTTTTAAACCTAAAAATAGTTATAATTACTGAAGCAGGACTAGGTCTTCTAAATGAAAAATAAACAGAAAACTAGGATTCTGCGTGAAAGGTCATCAGTGAAAGAACAGGTTTGAATACAGTGGTTAGAGATAAAGTAGTTTCCTGTTGGTATCCCACAGAGATTAGCTCATGCGACAGATCATGGTGACTGGCCAGCGCCCTGCCACTGGCCTGCGGCAGGTTTAGGAAAGGCGTGTGCCACCGTGCTGACCAGCCAGGCAGGAGAGGAAGCTGGCTGGGGGACTGCAGGAAAGTTTTCCTTGTTCTTAAAAGGGACAACAGGAAGGAATGCTCTGGCCTTTTGACACTGTGTACAAAGATGTGACACCGGAGTTGCAGCCACTTCACGGCCTGGAGAGGCGTGGTCGACAGGCCGAAGGTGGTGGAGAGAAAAGGCAAAGGGAACCTGGATCCTTGTGGGTTTCCTGAACTGCTGAGTTACCCAAACTCTAAATTCCACTCTAACTTGAACTTATTATATGAGACAATAAATTTTATCTTTGGTTAAGCCACTTTTAGGTGGGTTTTCTGTTCTTACAGCTTAACACATCCTGACATTCAAATGTCCCCTTCTTTGAGAAGCCTTCCCTGACTAATCCAGCTAGGGTGGCTCCCCAGCCCCTTCCCATCAGAGTCTCCAGTTAACTATTTTTCATGGCACTGTCACTCTCAGAAATGCTCTTGCTTATTTCTTGTTCATTTAATATGTAACTCTCTCCACTAGAGTGTAAACTCCAAAGGAGCTGAGTGCTTGTCAGTCTTGTCCACTGCTGAGTTCTCAGCAGGTGCGCAGTTAGTGCTGAATGAATGAACTGAACTTATCAAGAGGAGCCAGAGAGGTGAGGAGAATGGGGACTAGGAAGGGTCCTGGGGTGTAGACTGTATTGGTGGATAACAGGGAGTCCTTCAGACTGGGGAGACTCCTAAAAAGTAAGGACTGTATCTTCTTCCACAGACTGGGGGCCTCTTCCCTCTGGATCTCCGCTTAAAGCCCAAGACAAGGCGAGACCACAAGGGACATTTGGGTACAGAAGAGACAAGCTCAGGTTCCATCCTGGGCACTCAGGGCAGGGCCACATTCTACAGGCCTCTTGGATGTCCCATCCTTAGCCCAGCACTAACCCGCCAAGCTGTACAACATCATCATCTTCTGATCTTCGCTGATGTTCATAGGGTTCACCAGGAGCTGAAAGAGACCTAAGGGGAAGGGTCAAGCCAGAGATCAAAAGATGAGTCCGACCCCTGACCTCTGTTCCACACTCACCTATGGCCAGGAGTCCCCCCGTGCCTGCCCCCAGGAGGACAGCAGTGACCGGAAACTCGCCAGGCTGGCGCCACAGGAATCGGCTACAGCATGTGGGCAGTCCCCAGCTCAGCAGCCTCTGCACTGCTGAGGGGTCAAAGAGTTTAGCCCGTCAGAGCCAATATCTTGCTCTTCTGCCCAGGATGTGGTTCTTTAGGGTTCAGGGTTTGCAGGGGGACAGAAGCTAGGGGAACCTGGATGGGGGTGGCGGGAACTGGAGGGATCCTGAAGGAAGCGGGGCAGACATGCGGGAAAGCAGAAGAAAGGGCTCTCCTGAAGGAGGGCAGTGGACAAGAGGGTTGGGGAACCCAAAGCACGGGGGAAGGGGGTCCTAGAAGACAGATTAAACGAGAAGATTGGGGGCTGGAGGGGCTAGGAAGGGTGGTGCCCTGATGATGGACTCACTGGTGTGGGGTAGTCTCCTCTTTTGCCCTTTTGCTCCATTCTGGTGAAGTGTCATATCCATAGTCTGCGCTGAGGGACCCACTCTCACCCCAGAAGTCTCCTCGAGGATCGTCCTGAGACTTGAGATTCTGCTCTGTCTTGTCTCCTCTGCCTCATCCACAACCTCTCTGAGATCTGTGTCTTCCAACCCCCCTCTGCTCTGAGCTGTGAGGATGGAAATGAGAGATTCAGCTGTCCCTCCCCAGCTGGATTCCAACGTACACACAGTAAAAGCCCCGGAACCTTAGAATACAGTGAGAAATTCCAGGACCCTGTAAGAGCCTTAGAACCTGGTGGGCGTTTCCTGGAGGCAGGCAAACACTTGGTCTCAGCAGCCATGCCCACAGTCCTGAAGGATGCTGTGCACCCCTTGGGAGCAGAGGAGCCGAGCATGACGCGGGCGGTGGTCCGCAGTCTGGGGGGCTTCAGCCTGGGCTTGTCCTTGGCCACAGCCTATGGGCTCCTGGAGCTGCTGGTGGAAGGGCACAGCCCCTGGGGCTGCCTGGTGGGCACGCTGACTTTGGCTGCCTTCCTCAGCCTGGGCATGGGGTTCTCTCGCCAGGTCCGGGTCACTGTCCTCCTGCTGCTGCCCCAGGCCTTTTCCCGTGAGTGCGGGGTCCAATGAGGAGGACAGGTCCTGGGACAGGGGCTGGGGCGGGACGGACCGTGATGGGGGAGGTGGGAGGGAAGTACTCTGAAGGTTTCTGTAAGGGACTTGGATGTGCTCCATGCACAAGGCTGGGGTCCTGATGAAGCTGCCCCCACAGAGCAGGGCCGGACACTGATGCTGGTGGCTGCTTTCGGGTTGGTGCTGCAAGGGCCTTGTGCCAACACCCTGCGCAACTTCACCCGAGCCAGTGAGGCCGTGGCCTGTGGGGCAGAGCTGGCCCTGAACCAGACTGCCGAAATGCTGGAGCGAGCTAAGCAGCCCCTTGTCAGTAAGGTCTCCCATGTCCCCATTGTCCCCTTGCCCTGTGTGCTCTAGGGTCCTCCAGCTTCATTCCTCTCTGCTGGTACTGGGCCCCAACCTCAAAGTGCCCAATTTTAGACCCCCCTCATCCATGCTCTCTGGCCTCCTCCAGTGCCAGGTTAGCTGCCTCCCAGAATAAGCTTCCCACCTCCCAGGGGCAGTCCTCTCTCCATTCCCTACCCCAGGGGCAGCGGGAAGAACCAGCCCCTAGAGGAGGAGACTCCACAGTGCCACCGCCTCTTGCCTCTCAGGTGCCCTGAACAAGATTAAAGCCATTGCCCAAAAGGCCAAAGAGGTGGCTGACCGGGTTCGCAAGTTCTTTCGGTCCATCATGGATGGCGTGAAGCATGTAGGTCAGCACATGAACGTATCTATTTTGGGTAGGGGGGTCAAAATTCACCCCATCTCCCTACCTTCACCCTTCTCCAGGACTTCTTGGGCTCCTCCTGGGTGCTAACTAGTCCCTAATGATACAGCACAGCCTGGCCCCTGACCATAGGCCTCTCCAGCTCTGGGTGCTATCCTGGTGGTCCCTAACCCCTTGGGAAGATGCTGCAGGTCTCTAGCCCTGGGTACCAGCTCCTCAGCTGTCCCCAGCCAGGGCCCTGCGCAATGTGTGGTACTGGCTTCTGCATATCGGAGACGTGTGCAACTCGGAGCTGGGCAACCCTTACTTGAAGTGTGCACGGGTCTTCGATGATGCCAAGGACAGCTGCATGAAGGTCATACCACAAGCCTACCACCTGTGTTACGTGCTCATGCCTTTCAAACTGGGGCTCTGTGGACTTGCCAGTGGTGAGAGAGCCAGGGGCTCGCTGGCAGGATTGGGGGCCAGCAAATGTAGGGGTCAGTTGGGATGGTGGGCCCAGGGGACCAATAGGGGGTGATAAATATGTGGCCAATAAGGATGCTGGCCCAGCATAGGGCAGGGGGAAGACAATGAGAAACCAATGTGGGAAGGTGGGATCATATGGAGAAGCTGAAAAGTTTTGAGGCAAAGGTTTTGAGGCCAGCAGGAAAAGCAAAAAGGTTGAGAGGGCACTGTGAGAACGAGGACGCTGGAAGTAGGAAAGGCAGGCTGCATCCCTCTGCCCCCTGACACTCAGTCTCTGGTTCTCAGTGGTCCAGGTGTTCTGCATCATCCCCAAGTACATCCAGCCCTTCTTGCGCAAGACCATAGGCACCCGTAAGTGACCCTCCTAAGCCCTGTTACCTGCGGTACCCCTGAGAGTTCTCCCTCCTCATCCTGGTGTGGTGATTGCCAGCTTGGGAGTGCTCCCAGCCCATGGATGAGAAGGCAAGAGTGGGAAAGGTCCGCAGGAGGTTACCTCGGTCGATGTCTGTGCTATACAGATCAGGAAATTGAGACCCAGTCAAGGGGAGGTGCCTCATCAAAGCTTGACTGTAGAGTAGGAGGAGAACCAGGGCCTCCTGCCCTTGGGCAGGTCATTTTGGAGACGGATTGCTGGCTCTGAACACGCAGTGCAATGGCAGAGCTTGTGGAGTCTCTGTCTTTTCCTGAGTCCACTGCAGGTCCGAACGCTGGGAGCTCCTGGCTGGCCTGTGAGCTGTGCGGCTCCTGGGTGTGCTAGTCTCCTCCCCCCGGCGAGGCTCTGTCTCCTCCTAACTGTCCTTGCTCACATCTCTGATGACCTGTTGGCTGCAGCTGTGCAGAAGTTGATTAACCGGGCACGTCAAGAGTTTGAGTTCAACGTGACAGCCACCCACTACTTCTCTGTGGACCTCAATGCCTCTCGGAGCCTGTCCCAGGTTGCCCTGGACCTGCAGGAAGCTGTCAGCATGAAGCTGTACCGTGTCCGAGAGGCCCTGGCTCTGATGGGCTATACCACGCCTCTGCTGCTTGTGTTTCTCTACCTCCAGTGAGGCGCTGGCGGAGTAGGGGGTGGGGGCAGGGAGGCAGGCTGCTGGGGCTAGGTCATCCGCATGGCAGTCCGGGAGGCTGGAGTTTCCGGGTCAGGGGGTGGGGAGGTGGGTGCCCTGTGGGGTCCGGTCATGGGTGCTGAGGAGCCTCACTTGTGCTCCACCAGAGCCCTGTTTTACCGGTACTGTTACCTGAATTGGGACAGTTATGACAACATCTACATCACCAGCCGATTCCTGCGCATGGAGGCTGTCCGCTCCATGGCGGGACTACCCACGGTGCTACCACTCAGTGCCCATGAGGCCAGACAGTACATCCAGCCAGGTGAGGACCTTGAGAACTGGGCTTCCCCCAACCCCACTGCCCTGACCTTAAACCCCACGCACAGGCTGGGCTTGGGGCAGGGCCAGAGTGGAGAGAGAGACAACCCAGAGCTTAAGGCAATTTCAGGCAGGGGGAAGACAGGGCTCTGTCCTTAAGAGCCCTCAGTGTGAAAAGGGGAAGTAGGACCCCCCAGAGCATGCAGACAGAGAAGGGGCAGAAGATGCTTCTGGGATTACCTGGATGTCAGGACAGAGGGAAGGAGAGGTGGGGAGCGGATATAGAGGCAGGAAAATGAGGTTGGAAAAGCTTTGGGGGTGGGCAGGAAGTGTGAATGCGGCAATATGGAGGAGATGCAGCTTGTCGGGGGCTGTCTGAGGTGGGGGGTCAGGCACGAGGATCAGGGATGCTGCAGGAGAGAGGTTTCCTGGAGCCTGGAGATGGGCCACCAGGCCCAGGTGCAGATGCTAGGCCTCTACCTCTAGCCACAGAGGTCCGGCCCTTGAGCAGTGTTTCCCATCCTGCCTAGGGGCTCCTACAGCTACACACCTTCCGGATGAGCACACAGGTCCCGGCTTGATCAAGGGCAGGAAAGAGACCCCTTCAGGGTCTGGGCTCTGCTGGGTGAGAGAATTGGGGAGCATCCTCCTGACCAGTCTTTCCCCACCCAGGCTCCATTTTCATGTCCCGGTGGGAGAAGATTTTTTACCTCCTGGCAATCTTCCACCTTATTCGGCACCTCCTCCTCGTGCTGCTCCTGGTCTTCCTGGACTATGCCGTCTTCTGGGTGCTGGACCTGGTCCGGCACCAGCTGCAGGGGGAGATCGTGGCCCGCAGTGAGCACCTAAACCTCCCCACCCCACTGCAGCCCGCCTGGCCTGCTCCTGCATCCTTCTACCTTCCCAATCCTGGAGGTTTGCCTGAATGTCCCCACCCCTAATCCATGTCACTGTTACTTACCAGCCTCTGACTTTACCCTTCTTCCAACACTAGCCTCTGCCCAGTAAGCCCGATGTCCAGATCAAGGCCCCACTGTAATAGAGAAGTTAAAGTTACATGCTCTAGAGTCGGATGGCCTGAGTTCAAATCCCAGCTCTGCCCTTTACCACATCGTGACCTCCAGCAAGTTGTTTAACTTCTCAGAGCCTCAGCTTCTTCATCTGAGCAGTAGCATAATGATGGCAGCAACTGCTCTCGCTCACTAAAAGGAGTAAACGAGACCAAATGTGTTGACTGCCCGGCAGGCCATTGACTGAGTGTGCTGAAAACCACGGAATACAATGAATTTAATCCTGTGTACTAGAGGACCAATAGAAAAAGTAAAAACCACCCCATCAATAAAGCACTTAGTGTGTGCCTGACACATAGTCAGTGTTTAACAAATGTTTTAAATCAAATGCTTCTGGGCAGTTGTGGAGGTGGGGGATGGACTCAACTGACCATTAAGGCAATCTCAGATCTGGCGGCCTGGGCAGGCCGACCAGGCGCCAGTCCACCCAGCTCTGCCCCATGGAACCAGTCCCAGGTGCTGGGTGTGCCAAAGGCCACTCACCTGTGGAGGGCATTAAGCCATCGCTCAGACCTGTACTGCTCCACTCTCCATCCCCCAGAAGGTGTGGCCTTTCCTGTCCGGTGGAGTGGGCAGCTGCCACAGTGTACCTCACACAGTGTCTTTGTGCCAGGCCCTGTGCTAGTGTCCATAACCGTGGAAGGCAATGGTTACGCTGGGAAGATTTATCGTGACCTGGTATCGGCATTTGATGTCCTGCAGCAAGGCAACGTCACAATCTTGTCCCGGCGCTGTCTCCTGCGTCCCTCAGAGCCCAACACCACTGGTTATGTACTCATTGGTAACAGTCACACCCCTGAGGGCCCTGGGGAGGTAGACCCCACTCAGGGTGTAAGGGGAGCAGGCTGGTGAGGGTGTATGCGGTTGGCACCTGTGCCCGCTAGCAGTGGCTGCTGAGCCTACTGTGCCCCCAGGCATCATGTACGGCCTGTGCTTCTTCATCACCCTGTTCGGAAACTATGTCAGTCGGCTGCGGCGGGTCATCTGTGCTTCCTACTATCCATCCCGGGAGCAGGTGAGAGACCCACAGCCAGTCCCTGCCCCCTCCTCAGGAGGCTGAGCTCATGGCTGTCTGTTTTGATTTTGGGGAGCTTTGAGTCTCCTCTGGTTGAACACCAAAGCAAATTACCCAGACTGAAGCTCTCCAGATGCTAGATGGGGCTGTGATAAATAGAGCCTCTGGGGACAGAGCTGCCTCCACTGCGAGCGAAGTATTGTTGAAGCCATGGGGGAAGGGACCTGGTGGCATGTTGAGGTGTGCGTGGAAACTCGCTGTTTGCTCACTCGTTTACAAACCCCTTCCTGAGCACGACTGCAGGCCAGTCCCTGTGCTGGCCTCGAGGGTGCGAGGGTGAGCCAGACACAGTCAGGAGCTCTCAGTCTCCCGCAGGCCAGATAGGCTCTTAAGAAGACATTACAAGTAAACAAGTGTTTTTATTAAGGAATGAATGAAGCGCTATGGAAACCCAGAGCAGGGAATGGGTAACCACCTAGGGGGGTCTGGAAGGCTTCCCAGAGAAGGGGCTTCTGAGCCAAGCCCAGAGGGACTCAGGAGTTGGACAGAAGGCAAAGACAGGGAGGGGGATGGGTTCAGAGGGCATGTTGGGCAGATGAAACAGCATAAAGGGGACCCTACCCCGGTCTGCCCTCCACAAGGCGAGGATCTCCTACCTCTACAACGTCCTGCTGAGCCGCCGGACCAGCCTGCTGGCTAACCTGCACCGGACGGTGAGGCGGCGGGCAGCTGACCAGGGCCGCGTGAGTGTCCTCCATGTCCTAGCCAGACGGTGAGCCCACTGTCCTTCCTTATAGGAGTGGGGCAAGAGGGGACAGAAAAGAGCCAGAAGTCAGAATGGATCACCGTCCTTCCTAAGTGTCCAGGGGTTTGGGTGAAGAGGAGGCCCACTCCATGCCGTTCTCGCACGGAGAGGGATGACTTTTCTTAGAGGTGGGGAAGGATGGAGGGAGGGAGACAGGAAACTGGGAGGTTGTTGCTCCCATCAGAGGGACAAACGTTAGACTGCAGGAAGGCCTACCCTTGGTTTAGAGGTAGTGCTGGAGAGGTGGACAGTTAGGCTGGTTGGGCTGGCCCGCTGAGGGTCTGGCACCCCTCTCCTCAGGTGCTTCTGTCTGGCTCCATTTATCAACCACTTTTGGCAGCACCAGGCCTACTGCCTGGGCTGTGGACAGCCCCAGCACGAGGGGGGCTCAGAGAACTTTGTGTCCTGCAGCACCCCGGCCTGCCGAGGTGAGATTCCTGGGCAGTGTGCCTCTTCCTGCTGGGACTCACTGCCTTTGCATATGACAGTCAACTGTGGTCCTTCATTTAGGGACTTCTCCTATACCTCACCCTTTGTATCCTTCCCTTTATTACTAGGCATGTTCTTCTCATTTACATAGGACCCTCCAGGAGCTCACTCTCTCCCCATGTTTGCCTTAATTCTCCCACGTGTGCACAGTTTATATGCAGGTGGCGTTGCAGCAATTCCTTAGTGTGTACCGCGTGACAAAGATGTACCCCCAGGGGCGGGGTAGGGGAGAAAGCCAGGGAGCACAATGGATGAGGGTGGGTATCCATTGTGCTCCTGGCCCCCTCCAGGTCTCTTCTGCCTCACCTGCTTCCGCCTCCTGGACAATACCTGCTCCGTGTGCGCATCGCCCCTCTCCTACCAGGGAGAACTGGATCTGGAGCTGTGAGTCCCCAGCGAGATGGGGTGGCTGGAGTCTGTGGGGGCAGCCACCCTTCCCCCAGGACCTCTGTGGGCACTGAGATGGGAGGCTTCTCCAGGGACTCCAGTGATGAGGAAGGCCCCCGGCTATGGCTGGCTGCAGCTCGAAGAAAGGGCCCTGGGCAGGAGGAGTTACTGCGGCAACGGCTCCAGGAAGCCCTGAGCAGGACCTTCTCATCGGAGTCCAGCTCTGAGTTCAGGTGAGCAGAGAGTAGGAGCTGGGGCTTGGGAGGCCTCAGCACGTTCTGTCACATTTGCAAAGGGCTCCTTGGGTACCCAGCCCTCTGCTAGAGCTGGAGACAGACATGAAGAGAGGAGAGGGCTGGAGGTTTGCTGAGAGTTTGCTCTGTGTCAGCTCCCCTGCCCTGGAGGAGCCCACTGAATGGGATGGGGGGGTAGATTAGACAGATGAGTGACAACAATGTGGAGTGAGTGCCCCATTCAAGGAGTGAAGCAGGTGCCGGGCAGGACAGAGGAGAGAACAATGAATTTGGAATGGAGGTACGTCAATGAAGGCTTCAGAGAAGAGGTGAATAAAGGTGGGATTAGGGTCAACCTGGTGGTTTTTCAGGCTGAGGGGCAGAGGGGAGCTCTCTTGGCGGGGGCGGGGGGGGGTGCGTTCCAGTCTGGAGAGTGGGAGACACTTAGGAGGAGGGTGTGTGGATGTCTGGGTGGAGGCCTCAGAGAATGTTGAGAGGTGAGGCTGGAAGTCAAAATGGGGGGAGAGGAGAGAAGGCAAGACTTGCCATCTGAAGACCCTTGGTCTGAAAGTGACATGTTCATAATCTGGCTTTTAGGACAAAAAGCTGAGAAGGCAGAGAGGAGGCTGTCTTAGTTTAGGAGTAGTCAGTGGTGGCCTCAGGACCCAGGTGCTGAGAGTGACTGGGAATTTATGCTTGGGGCGGGGCAGGTGCTAGGCCGAGAGAAGGGCCGGGTCTGGGCAGGAGGAGAGGCCCCGTTCAAGACCTTGAAGTATGTTAGGGAAATCAACTGGAGATGCCGGGGACACTGCTGGAAAAGGGCAGGGCGCTGGGGCAGAGGTGTGTTTTGGGGACTGCTGACTTAGAGACTGGAAGGGGAGGACGAGCTCTAGATCATTCTGGCAGAGAACATGGCAGGAGAAGACAAAGGGACAGGGACAGAAGCCCAAGGGATTCAATCTCAAACCAAGAAGAGATAGAGTCTCCAGAATATGAGCGAACTGAGCATATGGAGTGCTGTGAGATGATCAAGCGGGCTGAGGGCTGAAGATCAGCCATTGAATTCGGTGGTTGAGCGACCACTGGAGTGACTGGTGGGAACATTTTCCATGGCACCCGCAAGGCCCAAACCAGATGGTGATGGTGTGAGGGGTGACTGGTATGGAAGAAGGCCTGGAGACAGAAACAGTGTTCAAGGCTCTACATCATTGTTGTAAAAAGTTTGAGAATATTTTTTAAAGATCATTGCATTTAAAAAAGAAACCTTGATGGTGAAGAGGGGGTAGTTAGCTTCACAAGGCAAGGGAGTAGCTTAAAGGGGACCCAGAACTAAAGGACTTTTCTTTATCCAAGGATAGGGAGACCTGAGTATTTAGGTGAAAAAGAGAACATTGGAGAGGGCTCCTGGGAAGATGGGAACAGGAGTCAGGTGGACAGGATAGCCTTGGATAGGGTGTGCTTGCCCCGGGCAGTGGGGAGAGGTGTGTTCCTCTGAGCAGAGTGAAGTAAGCTCCGGTCTGGCAGCCTCAATTTTCTCCGGGGAGTAGGAGGCAAGGGCGTCTGCTGAGAGAACAAAGCAGGGTTTGGGAGTGGAATAGAGGTTTCAAGGTGGTGGAAAGTGAAATACCTGCTTTGGGGAGTGTGCAAAGAAGCCGAGAGGGCAAGATTAAAGGATTTCCAGATAGCGTTAAAGGCCTAGATGATGCTGAAAACCATAACCTGTGATGACTGAGTGGTGTGCCTGGCTGTGCGTCTTTCTCAGGCAAACATGATAGGTATGTACAGGATTCAAGGGTTGGAGGCTTTTTCTTGGAGGGTCAGGGGAAGGACACACGGTGAGAGAATTGAGATATCTTCAGTGAGAGTGTCTGAGATGACTGGCCTTGGGGAAGAGAAGGGCCTGAGACTCGGAGGGAGTCCAGGGTCTACCTCAGGATGTGTTAGAGCAGGGGCAGGGGCCAGGAGGGACGGAGAGAATGAGCCACAGCTAGGGAAGAAATATGGAATAATTCCAGTGAGTGGCCAAAGTTGAGGGGCATGCCCGAATGGAAGTAGAAGTGAAGGTCATTAGGGCAAGGAGGGCAAGGATTGAAAGGCCAGAGTTGGATGAGTCCTCCAATGAGGGGGCTGCTGGGCCACGCGAGCAGCCAGTCTGAGATAGCAACCTGGAAAGGTGTGGCAGTGCATCTGGAGGGCCTGGGGAGACAGCCAAGCCCTAGTGGTGTGGCTGCCATGGCAGCCAGGGGCTTTGCAAAATGCCATTGGCCTGTGGGGCTTGAGAGACAAGCAGCCTCCATTTGGGAGGAATGTCCAGCGGGCACATTCCGTGTGAAGGGGGCTGGGAGTAGCAAGGAGAGGAGAGGTTGCAGGGGAAGACAAGCTTTATTTCTAGAGGCTCCAGAGGGCTCACGGAAGTTAAAAGCTGAGTCGCCAGATGGGGCAGCTTGAGCTTCAGCGGGTCATTACTTGTTCTGCCCTCACCAACATGTGACCTTGGGCAAGTCATTGCCCGCTGGTCTCTTGGCATCAGCCTGAAATCAGATGGCCACAGCCATGGGCTGGTGTGCCTGCGGGGCTGTGAGAGCAGCAGGGGCCGGTGCGTAACAGGAGGCAAATCCGAACAGAAGGGACCGGGGCAGGAATGTACCTGGGAGAATGGAATGCTGGTGACTGACTGGGCCACCCTCTTCCTTGCCTCACTAGTGACCTGGACGAGGAAAGGGGTCCTTGGCTGAAGAAGCACAGACCATAGCCCCCACCTGGCAGGATTCCCAAGCCCTCTTAGCCACAGTGACCACGCCCAAAGTCCTCTGTCCCCAAAGCAGCCCCTCCCCAGCTTTGGAACTCCAGGCCCTGTCTCTCATCTCCTTCTCCTCCTGATCCCTCCCACCTTCCCCAAAATAAAGGAACCAAAGGTGGACAATGTGAATCTTAAATTATTATTATTTCTTCCTGTCGCTTACACCAGAGGTGGGGGGTAGGGGAAAGGAAGAGGGGGGAGTTGCCTCCCCCCCTAAGGCACTGAGTGGAGAAGCCGCAAGGGGGGAGGGGGGAGGCCACATTGTCCTCACTCCATGGGGATAGGCCCCAGGTCTCCCCAACCCTGGGCTCCCCTATCACCTGAAATGCTAAGATGAGGCCCAGGGCAACGCGACCTCCCCCTACCCCAATATATTACATTATCACTTTTTAAATAGATACAGGGACTGGTCCCATTACCCCCTTTCCTGTGACCCCCCCATATTGGGGGTACCTGGGCAGCTGTGCAAATGGGCATGGGGGTACATGGAGGGAGGGAGAGCACCGGGCTCCCTGAATCTGCCCCTTTTAAGGAGGGGGAGGGGCCACCAGGCCAGGGAGGGAAAATAGTGCAAGGCAGAGCCCAGGCTGCAATGAGGGTCCAGCACCCAGCGAGGAAGGGGAGGGGGAGATACCCCTACCCCAGCAGAATTGGGTAGTTCTAAAGCTAGATTTCAACATGACCGACCGAAGAGGCTATGTACAGAAGGGGCCAGATTCGATTTTAGAAGAGGGGATGATTCTCCCTGACCCGAAGGGAGCCTGGCTGGCAAGGTGCTGGGAAAAGGGTTCCCTTCCCACAGCTCCACAGCAGTTTCCCAGTGGCCCAGCAAGAAGTTATTTGCCTTGCCTTAGTAAGGGGGCCCGGCTCGCCAGTGGGTGGTTGAGGTGAGGAAGGCAGAGAAGCGGCCACTGGGGCCGCCAGATGGCGCCGGCTCGCCTGCGCTCCTTGAGGCTCTCCCAACCCCTCACCCGGTCCCACACCCCGCGCTGCGCCAGCCCGGGGGCGGCGTGAGTCAGGGGCGGCAGTGGCTTGCACCTGGGCGGGGAGGAGGTGGGGAGGAGGAGAGGGTAGGACAGCAGCCCGGCCCGCCCTGCCCTCTGGCCCCGGGAGGGAGTGGCGGGAACAAGACATTCCCTGCCTGGGGACGCGGGAGGGGAGGGGAGGGCTGAGGAGAACAGCAGAGCAGCACCCCTAGCTGGGCGGGGCCCCTCCCGCTGCCCCCAGGGGAAGGCGAGCCAATCAAGCCACCCCGCCCCCTTCTTCTCCAGGACCCCATGACTCAGCGTTGGGAGCAGGGCGGAGGGGGACAGGGATGGCTCTTTCCTTACAGGTCCAGTCCCGGGCTCATTCAAGATTCTACCTTGCTTTCCCCCACCTACCCTTCTTTTGCCGCCCCTCTTTGCATAATTCACTGCCAGGAAAAGGGAACAGAAACCAGGAAGGAGGGGTCTCGGAAGGGAGGGGCAGTCCTTCACCCCCTTACACAGCCAAAGCCCCAAGGGGAATGGGGGCAGGGCAAGGCTTTGGTCCCAAGCCCCCCAACCCCTAGAAACCCGCATAGCCGAAGAGGGACCCAACAAATCAGAAATACATTATTGCTTCTACTCCCCAGGCACAGCTGGGGACAAGGGCCCCACCTTTACAATAGAACTCTAAATATGTACATAATATCATCTGGATCACTCCTTGGGAGATCACCCCAATCTGGGGAGCCTTTACCCCAAAACCTTCTCAGCTTGGAACTGGAATGAGGGTTCTGGGGAGAAGGGGCTGATTTCTGACGCCAGGGAGGCTCAGGGCTCTGACCCCACCTCTGTGTCCTGCAGGTCCCCACTGCTTGGCATGGGCGCCTGGCCGGTGCTGTGCCAGCCGGGCCATCATCCCTCTTTAAGAGGACTCCATGGCACCTTCAGCCGGAGGAGTTGTAGGCGCCCCCTCCTCCTCATCCTCATCAGGGGGCCCTGGGGTGGAGGCCGGTTGCCCAGTGGGAGCCGACTGCTCCCAGATTCGAGCCAGAGAGAGGCGTAAAGTGTCCAAGTGGCCATTGGAGAGGTCGAGACCAGCGGGGGAAGGGGTGGTGGCAGAGGGCGGTGGGTAGTGGGGTGGTGCATCGTCTTTGCGGCGGCGCCTGGTGCGCACCTCCAGGCAGTTCTGGCCCTTGAGGTGGCGCTGCAGGTGGTCCTCCTTGGCGAAAGCCTTGTGGCACAGGTGGCACTCATAGGGCCGGTCCCCTGTGTGCAGGTGCATGTGGTTCTTGAGGTCATAGCTGTGCAGGAAGCGGGCTGGGCAGTGCGGGCACGAGTAGGGGCGCTCTCCAGTGTGCTTCCGCATGTGTATCTTCAGCTTGTCATTCCTGGCACACGCAGGGGTAAGGGGCGAGAGGGATGTTCAGAATGGGGTCCTTGGCTCATCCTGGCCAGATTCCCAGCCTTGTCCCACTGCCATCCTCCACATTTGTCTCCCCGTTACTGCCCCAGAACACCCTTGCTGATTTGTCCTCAGTTTAGCTGGGCCCAGCCACCACCCACTCTGTCTCCAGCACAGCCTTCTTACCCACTTTCATGCCTCAGACCCACCCCTCTTGACTCCTTTTCTCCTGGTCTTCCTGTCCTGATCTCTCTCCTCACTCTGGTAACCCATACCCCACCAGACCCTTCAGGACCACCCACCTCCCCACCTCAGGTCTCCTAACTCCTCTCTCCACCTCCCATGACGTGTCCCCTGCTGGGCCTGTTCCCCACTAGTGCTTACCGGGTAAAGCGGACACCGCAGACCTCACAGGCAAAGGGCTTCTCGCCCGTATGGGTCCTCATGTGGCGTGGCAGTTTGCCTGCCCCGTGGATGATCTTGTGGCAGACGGGGCACTCCTGGGGCATCTGGGAGCGGCGTTTGCGCACCAGTTTGTCTTGGCCGTCCAGGCCTGGTGCCAGGGCATCCTGGTGCAGGGAACTTAGGTAGGCCATCAAGTCAGGATCGATGGCATCCTCATCTGAGCCCAGCTCCTCTGGGGACAGCGGGGGCCCGCTGACCTGCGGCAGCCTGTAGGCTGGGGGGTATACCAACTCCTCCTCCTCTTCCTCACCTTCATAGGGCTCATAGCTCAGGGACCCCTCATCAGGGGGTGAGGCATTCCCTGTGGGAGGGCTGTAGCTGTCTCCCAGCCCACTGCTGCCCACTCTGCCTGCCACCTCCTCCTCCTCGTAGGCTAACGGATGGGTGGGTACTGCGGGCACTTCAGGTACTAGGTGGTTTGCCCGGGCCACCTTGGTCTGCAGGAAAGCTTTTCGGGGCTTGCGGCTACGGCGGGCAACAGGCCGAGGTGGTGCTGGTGGTGGTGGTGGCGGCGGCGGCGGTGGGAGGGGTGCCTGTGGAGGGCTGTCTTCACCGTTGGAAACTCCCGAGGCTGTGGCAGTGGCAAAGGCCTCCAGGTACTGGCGGGCTCGCTCACAGTCATCCTCGTCAGGGCTAGGAGCTTCTAGCCCGCTGCCCTGCAAGATCTCCATGCAAGCGGCAATGACACAGGGGATCTCCAGCAGCTGGGCAGCCTGGAGCACTGCCGGCATGTTGGCGCTGCTGGTGGTCAGTGTAGCTGTATAGGCAAACTCAAGCAGGGCACCCAGAGCCTCTGGCCCCACAAAGTCCAGCTCACACACACCAGCCCCTGCTCCCCCAACAGCTGTCCCGCCCCCAGCCCCCATGACCGCTCCGCCACCACCCTCAGTGAAGAGCTTCTTGAAATAGTGGCTGCAAGCAGCTAGCACGGCCCGGTGGGTGCGGTATTCAAGGCCCTGCGTCCGGATGGTGAGGTCACATAGGTGGCCCAGCTGGCGCTGCTCATTGAGGCAGCTCAGGAGCTCACTGCTGTGATCTGGGAATGGAATCCCAATCAGGTCGTCCTCAGGGCTCCCCATCTTCTCCTGCAGGGTCAAATAGAGGGAGAGGGTGCTCAGCCCTGCAAGGGGGTCCAAGGAAGGAATACCAACATTGGCTAAGGCTTAGGATGCCAGATACTCTTATAAGCCCTTTGCACTCATTTACTCTTCCACAACCCTCTGAAGTAACGATTATCATCCACTTCACAGAACAAAGCTAAGACAGGGGAAGTGATTTTCCAAGTTAAACAGGACAGGCAGAGGGCCCAGAGTTCGTGTTCCTCGCCACTGTCCAGCCTCTGTAAGAGCAGGCACCCTGATTTTCTGGCCCTTGCCTGGAGACTCATCTGCTTCACTTGCCCCATTCCCCATCCCTTGGAAGAAGCACTGGACTGGGAGAGAGGATGCCTGGGTCCTCATTCAGGCTTCATGAAGAATTGGCTGAAGGTCTCCGGGTGGCTATGGCAGCCAGCCTCAGCCATCTGAAAAATGGGATAATAGTCTGTGATGGAACCTGTCAGCCCAGAGAGAGGCCAATGAGACTCGTTCACACTGGACCAAGGCTGCTGGAGGCATGTCAGATGCTTTAACTCAAATTATCTCCCTAAAGCGTTTCTCATACCGTAAACGCTGCAGATAGGAGAGGCAGCTTCCCGGCACCCTCTTCCTCCTCCTTCCCCATCTCCATTGCTAAAAATCATCTCTCCTACTATATCCCCCCTTCTAGAGGCCAAAAGGGAAACACAGCTCCCAGCATCCCGTGCCCCCCCCCCACATCCTTCCCTCCCCCATGGGGCCAAGGAGAAGCAGTGCTTTGCTGGGGTGTCGCTGGCGCGGGTGCTTCCTGCCCCCGCACAGATAAGCATCGTCCCCGCCCCTCCCCCACTGCCAATAGGCCAAGTTCCAGTCCCACCCCTTTCCACCTCTGCTGCTACCACCACCACCACCACCACCACCACCACCCCACCTCTCCCTTCCCATTCCTGGCCAGTCAGGCAAGCCTCCCCAACTCCAGAGGACCATCTTCCAACCTCTCTGCTTTCCCCCAAAAGGCATGGCCACAAAGGCAGAGAGCTAGCTGCCAGCAATCCCAAGGCTGGTTAGGGGAACAGGTAGTGGAGGGAGTCTGGCCTGGAGGTGTGAGAGATCTGCTTCAGGTCCTGGCTCTGCTACTAGCTTGCTGAATGAGCTTGGGCAAGTCATTTCCCTTTGTGCTTCAGTCCTCTTAGCTATCCAACAGGGTGGGAGTGGAAGCCCTAAGGGCTCAGCCCTTTAGCCTTGACATTTGGTGAGTCTGGAGCAACTGGGACAGAGTTGGGGCCTGGAAAGAGCTGGGCTCTGCAGTCAGTCAGGCTCGAGTTTGAATCCTCACCCTGTGCTGATTAGCTCTGTGACCTTAAACAAGTGATTTAATCTCTGAACCTCCTTCCTCATCTATAACATGGAATAATTCCAGCTGATTCCTAGGGTGGTAGTGACTAGGTTAAATGAGACCAAGTGTGGCCCAGCGCCTGACCCAGACAGAGTAATGGCTCAGTAAATTTTCTGGCCTTGGAAAGGAGAAACAAGGCCTTGCCTAAGGGCAGATTCCACTGTACTGATGTACTCTGCTGGGAAAACTACTTGGAGACAGGTCTGTCTCCCTCCCTCAAATCACCCCCAGGGAATCAGGTTACTACCAGCTACATGACCTTGGACAAGTCACTTCCTTTTTCCCAAGGAGGTCTGTTTCCTCAGCTGTAATATTAAAGACTGACCTAGATGATTTTTAGGACAAGTCCCACTGACATTTTGTTAGTGTCTCGTATGCCACTCCCAATAGCTGCTCAGCCCTGGTCATCGATGGGTAAAGGCATATTGGGGCGGTGGCGGTGGGGGGGGTGGGTGTTGGTGGAGTTGAGGGCCACACATTTCCTCTTTAGGAAATAAGAACTGCATTGTCTGTGCCTTTCTCCCTGCCTGACACTCTCACGGCGACGCCAAAACTCCTGCACCAAGGCCTTGAGTGAGCAGCACCCATGTATCTATCCTGGCTTGTAAGCCATACCTAAGTACCCTTAGAATAGCCCCTACCCGTTCCCACCTTAAGTCCCCAAATCACTTCTCTCCCTGGCCGCCAAGCAATGTGGGAGCTCTCCCAGCTCCCTTTGGTTCTCCTGCATGTACATTACAAATAGTTCAAGTGGTAAATGGCTCCTGGACTCTGGGACAAATAAAAACCCAGTGGGCAGCAGCAGCAATGGCCACTTAAGCAGTAGTGGGCACCCTCCTGGGCCCAAGCAGATGCTGTCCCTCCAAAGGGGGATGGGTGGGGCTGTCCTTACTGTCCATTGGCCAGGAGCTGGACACCGAAGGCACGTGGCTCACCCCATCCCTCTCCCTTCTTCCCTCCCCACCCCACCCATTCCTGTTGCTAAGCCCGCCTTTCTCCCACCTCAGGGCCG
This sequence comes from Desmodus rotundus, assembly GCF_022682495.2. Lineage (NCBI taxonomy): Eukaryota > Metazoa > Chordata > Mammalia > Chiroptera > Phyllostomidae > Desmodus > Desmodus rotundus. Next base: position 79,324,150 of record NC_071398.1, read on the forward strand.
ATCTCCATGGCAACTTGTTGTGGCAGGGGCCCTGAGTGGCTGACTCTGCTGTCAGGTCAGAGACTCAGGCTGGTTCACCACACAACTCACAAGGGCTTGGGCAAGGGTGGGTATTTAACCCCTTAGGTCCAACTCCAATGACCATGGCCACCAGGTAGCAGTGAAAAAGGGGAGAGGCAGAGGACACATGTGGGAAGGGCGGGTATTCGTACAGTTCTCTAGCTTCTGGGAAACTCCCCCAGCCCTAACCCAGGGCTCTGGCACCCATGCCAACTTAGGTGCCACCTGGAACTATACTGGTGCCAACCAGGCCAAGGGGGCACTCCTAGCCCCATCATCTGGAAGGGGTGGGTGGGGTGGAGGCCTCCCCCTTCTTTCTGCCAGGGTGGGGCACTAGTGCCAGGACGCCCACCCCACCTTGGGCACCCTTCCCACCTCTGCATCCCAGAGGGCCCAGCCCCCTGACGCCCCATGAGGGCGGCCCATCCCCACCCAGCCTGGCATGCCCCCTCTTGCTAAGACCTTGTGGGCATGGGTGTGTGTGGTGGTTGGGGGGGGCAGCTATGCCAGGGCACCAGGCAAGGTCTGTTTGGTCTGTTTGCCTGGTAGGGGGAAGAATGGGGGGGGGGGCGGGGGCCCCGCCCCATCACCCCCCCTTCCCGCCACCCCCCCAGGCTCCCCTCACTGTCAGGCCTGCTCGACCGGCCAAGCCAGTGGGCAGCTCTCTTGAAACTGGGCCCTGAGTCAAGCCTGCCCCGTCATTGGTTGGTAGCGGGAGGACTTTGGGATGAGGAAGGTGGGATGAAGCGAAGGTGGGAGCCCCTGTCAACTACCCCCCAGTGCCCAACGCCGCCTGCCAGGGTGAATCCACCACAGAGAACCAAAAGGTACTGGCCCTAGCTTGACAAGGAAAAGGAGGCCAGAACTCTTTCCAGGGCTGACCTCAGGCAGTGTCCAGTGCAGGGGGCACCAAGGCCAACACTGCCAGCTTGAGTCAGCTGAAGAGCAGGGATAGGAGGCCCCGAACAGGGCAGCTGAGTAAAGCTGGCCCCCCTTCCCTACACCCTGGGGATTAGGGGAGTGAGGCTTAGTGTGGGGGGCAGCAGGCGGAACCAGGATTAGCAGTGGAGAAAATAGATATGGGCCTGAGACACAGGCACACCGAGCCCCCCCCCCCCCCGCCCCGCAGCCTCCAAGGCACCCCCACCACCAGGCTCTGCCAGGGAGCCTGAGAATAGCTTGGCCAGGCTTCTCCAGGTGCAGCAGCTTGGGGTGAGGGAGCATGAGGACCAGGCTGTGACATCCTCCGGTCAGGGGTGATGGAGAGACCTGGGGCTCTTCCTGGTGCCATGGCACCTTGGCCAGTCACCCCTCCCCCTTACTTCTTTCTCCATGCTATCCCTCCACTCCCACCCCAACTCTAGCCTCAGGTTCTCTTCCTGTTTTTTTGGAGCTACATTTGCACGAAGGCAGAGCTTTGGCCTGTGACTGGATCAGAGGGCTGGGGAAACAGGACAGACGGTCCAAAGTCCTCAGGGACCCAGGAACCCTAGTTCCCCAGCCTTTCCCACCCCTCAGGGCCTCTGGGACCCAGGGGCTGAAGCCATCTGGACTGCCTAGTTGGGAAGGCAGAGTGAAGGGCTGAGGTGACTGCCCTGGTGTGTTGGAAGGGCTTCTCAGGAGAGACACTCTGCCTAGGGATGACCAAGGCAGTTACAGAGCCCTCCTCTCCCCATCCTAGCCCCTCCAAAGTGAGTGCATGACTTCCCCATCCCCCATATGCCGCTTCCCCCTCCTAACCTCACCACCCCCAGCACTCACACTTCCTGGGGGCCTAGGCGGGGAAGAGAGACCGCAAGCCACGAAGGGGGAAGGAGGCAAGGGGAGCTGGCTGCTTCCCGGTGCCGTGGGGGTTAAGCCTCTCCTGCCTCAAAATCCCCAATTCCTGGTGCTTCAACTCCTGACATGAGGGAGACCTCAGCGTTTCCCCACATTTTCTTTTCCGTGACACCAGCCCTGGCCCTCAGCCTCTCAGCCTGCATCAGGGAACTATGATGGAGATAAAAGATGGCGGAAGAGGGAATGGGGGCACCTTTGTTTTCCAGCCTTCTCCCCTTTATCTCGGGGGACCCCTGACCATCAACCATTCTCCACTCTTGGTCCCTTTTCTTGGCTTCCTCTTCTGTCCCCTCAGTGCCTTCTCTGACCCTTGTCCCCTCTCCGCCACTCATGCTCAGCTTGCCTTCCTTTGGCCGTTGCCTGGCTCCTGCCTCCTCTACCACATCTGTGTCGGGAGTCCTCCTAGAAACCATCTCTGCCTCTCCTTTTCCCTTTCGGTTCTCTCTTTCAGGTCTCTCCCACCTTCTCTAGTTTGCCCTACTCCAAGGATATTTGCTTTTCTTCCCAGTCAGGCTCAGTATAGAGAGGGGCAGAGGAATTAAATCAAGGAGCTTGGCTTGCCGTCTCCGAGGCCTGGCCTTGCCATGGGATGGCCGCATCTAGGGCACCTGTGCCTCCCTTCTGGATGAAGCACAGGACCAAAATTTGGGGGCCAGTCAAGGAGGATGGGTGGAGGGGTACAGTGAAAGCGGATGTGTGGGGTGGGGTGGGGAGGACAACCTAGGCCTCCCTGCCCGTCAGAGTTTCCAGCCCTGAAGCTGCTGGACTTTCCCCAGAAGGTGCCCACCCTGAGCCAGGCAACGGTGCACTTGGACAGACCCCGGCCATCAGGGATCCCAGCAGGGTCCGCCTGGGAGTGCCAGCTCCTCTTACGGCCTGAGGAGATGGCACAAGGTGCCAGGGTCTGCCCTGTGCCCACCCCCTCCCCCCAGCCTAGTGTCTCTGGCTGGGTAACTGAGCCGGCTGGTAACCCCACACCCGCCAAGCCGACAGCAGAAACCTGAGCCCCCCAGCCCCAGAGGACACCCCAGCTCGATCCCCGGAGCCCGGCTCCCTGCCAGCCTGTCCAACCTCCTGTCCTGGCCCAGCAATCCCGTAGCTCCTACAGGCCCCTTCTTCTGCTCTCCTGTCCTCTTGGGTCTGTCCCTAAGACGCTGAAGCTTCCCCATACTCCACCTCCTCAGAACCTCAGCTCCCTAAACTCCCCAGGGAAGTTTGGACACCCTCTTCTTAGCCTATTTTTCAGTCCCTCTCTGACCCTTGTCCAATTCTAGGCCTCCAAGCCTCCCCTAAGGCCTGATCTCCCAAGGCAGAGCAAAGCCTACTCACCTGAACGCCGAGGGGCCTTGCCGGCAACCAACTCCTCTTGGCCCCTGGGGGGAGCAGCTTGGGAGGGGTGAAGGAGGGCCAGGCTGGGGGGTAGGTAGGGTGGCTGTTCCCCGCTCCAGCTCCCTCCTTCAAAGGGGCCGCCCACGACCTGGTCCAGCCCCTCCCCCCTACAGCCTTAACCCTCTGGGTGCTATCCCCCTCCCCCCAGCTTGGAGGGAGGGGTTACCAGAGGGCTGGTAGCGTGGGAGAAGGCCTAGAGTCTCTGCCTGTGGTGCCCGAAGGCCTAGAGTCTCTGCCTGTGGTGCCCGAAGCCCCAGCTGTACCTACCCCCGCCTGTCCTTAGTCCTAAAAGGGGAAAAAGGTGAGCAGGAGGAAAGGTAGGAGCTAGGACAGTCCAGGAGGACAGAGGTGAGGAGGAGCAATGGGAGAGGCTGCTGGAGGTGGGACTGGGGAGAAGGAAGAAGGGAGGGGAGGGGACAGAAGGCGGCAGTGGCCAGAAGAGGGAGGAGGGGAACCTTGGACAGTCAGTGCCAAGGGTGACAGGTGCCCAGGTCCCAGCCCCTCAGGGCATGTGGTGTGATAGGGGACCACAAGGAGGCCCTCCAGACCCCAGTAGGCCTCTCAGCCCCCTTGGGAGCTGGCCGAATTCTCCCCACCCTATACTGGGCTGGGGCCCTTAGGGGCTGGGCAAGGCAGCACCCCGCCCTCCCCATGCCTCACCCCAAACCCACTCACATACCACAGTTCTTTGCTCTGGCGCCAGCCCCTGCCAACCAGGCCAGGGGGCAGCACTTGTGCCAGCCCCCGATGGCCAAGGGGCTCAGGGGGACAGAACTGGCCTGAGGGGGGTGGGCAGATGGGGGGAGTTGTGGGCACCGAAAGAGGAAGAAGCTGAGAGGGGGCATCTGCTGGGAAGCACGCCTAGCCCCACCCCTTGCGCAAGCAAGCTGCTGCCACCCTGGCCGGTTGGGTGGGACCCGCCTGGGCCTGAGGGGCAACTCAGGAGGGCTCTGAGCCCAGAGATGGGTGGGCCACAAAGTCCCACTTCGACAACTTCAGGGGGCTCTTATTCCTGGAGTGGGTGGTACCCTAGTGTCCCCCAAACCCTAGGCCATCCCAAATCCTGCTGGTCTGGGAGAAACCACAGAAATGCCCCCCGAAATGTCCCTTCCCCTTTCCCCCCAACAGCTGCTGGCTCAATGCCGCTGGCCTGCTGCCCCTCACCAGCTCCCGTCCCGGTTGGCACCTACCCACCAGGATGCTGGCAGTCGTGCCCTCTCTCCCTCCTACCCCCCTGCTCCCAGTGCCCCATGCCAACTGTGGGCCTGGGGTGGGGGAGGGTCACCCCTGTGCTTTGGTGCCAGCCAGGCGGGCCTAGGCCCCTAGGTCCTACAGATAAGGCCCAAGACCCTGTTCTCAAGCCATCTCCTCCAGAGGCAGCACATGGGCCAAGGCCTGTACAAAGACAGCCCAGGGGGCTACGGTCAGCCTCATGAACAGTTGTCGAAGGCTCCACTCCCCGGGGTAGGGCCCAGTGTCTCTCCCTGCCACCAGGCACTAGCCTCCCAGCATTCCCCCTGCCTGAGCATTTTCTTGGGCACCAAGGTCTCTGTGATTCCTGAAAGCCTTAATGCCAGAAGGCTAAGAGGGAGTGGGGTGGGGCTGCTGTCTGCCCTTTGATCCCCATAAAGGAGGGAACCAGCCTAGAGGGCAGGGGACAGGGAAGGAGTCCACGGGGCCCCTCAATTTCACCCCTGCCAGGGGCAGCAGGGCAGGGTGTGGGGATCCCTTGGGTGGGGCCCTAAGGTGACAATGGGTAGCATGTCTCAGCAGGTGAGATGGATGTCAATCATGGGCACCTGGTGTCACAGGGGAATAGGATGACAAGAACCAGGTTGGGGGTGGGGGGGGTGGATGCAGAGGGTACCCATGATCCAATTCATCCCAATCCTGGCTTTTACTCCCTTGCAGAAACATTTCCAGACTTAACCAAATTAAGAGATCAAGGACTACAACTCCCAGTATGCTCTACAATTGCTTTGCATGTACCTTGGGAGTTGTAGTTCCCTTGAGAAGCTGTGTGCTCGCTCTTCCCTTCCCAAAGCCTTACTGATAGGATGGGGAGGGCAGAGCAAAGGATCTGGTCACAAACCTCCAAGGGGATTATATTTAGAAGAGGTAACACGCTAGGAGGCCCATGGTGGGGGGAGAGGACCCCTGCTCCCAGGCAAAGGGGGAGGAAAGGAGGAAGGAAGGAAGAGAGGATGTCTGTTGAAAGGGGCATAAGGGTGGGGAGGAGTAGGGGGGGTGCAGTGGAAACAGGAAGGAAACCAAAGCCAGAGACATGAGGTCTAAAGCAAGGGCCTGGTGGAGTCCCACTCGGAGGCCTGGCAGGGACTGGGAAGGCATTTCCCCTGCCATTCTGGTGGCCTGGGGAAGCATAAGAGGAATTAGTGACGTCAAGTGATAGCAAAATGGTTTGTGTAGGGGGTCACTGGTTCAGTTTGTCTGCTACCAGCCCTTTTTTGTTTGGGGCACCCTAACCCTTGGGTCTGGCACAGGTATTTTCTGGCTGGGGAGTTCTGAAGGCTGGCCTGGTTCTGGGATGCCAGCAGGCAGAGGAAGGGGCTGGGGGAGATCAGGGCCAGGCCTGGAGGGAGTTTGGAGGAGTGAAGTGTGTGTGGGGTCAGGCCCGGGTGTGAAGTCAAGGCATTGTGCTGGCAAATGAGGGCGCTATCCTCCAGGGCGGGGACCATGGCAGCTGGGAGGCTTCATCGAAGAGAGGGCCAAGATGCTCAGGCCACCAACCTTTCACCCACCTCGGGCTGTGGGACAGAATGAAGAGGGCAGTTTTCTGGTCCCCCTGCGGTATTTGCTAAGGGGAGCTTCCCCCTGTGCCAGGGAGCCTGTGAACATTAAAGGTGGGAACTCAGGGCCAGGTGGCAGCTGGGTGCCTTTCCTAAGTGGGAGTGGAGGTCAGAAGTGGGCAGAGGCTCTGCTTTGAGGCCACTGTGCTTGGGCTCCCCAAGACCCTAAGACAGATGCTACAGGCCCCAGCCAAGACCTGAGTCTGGCTGGGTGGTGGGGTCTTTCTCGATCCTCTGAAGCCCTTGATGGTGGATTACAGTAGTCCTAACCCCCGCCCCCCAGCCCCCCAGGCCCGCCTTGGCGCCCGGCCGCCTGTGTGTTGGCAGGACTGGGGGTGGGGGGGGCCGCGAGGCAACTTCAAACTGTCCGGGCAAAACATCAAGTTTACTCACGAGTTTACTCAGCAGAAGGAGGGGGAAGAGGCCAGGGCAGGCACACCCCATGCCAGGGTCCTATCAGTCCCCACCTTCCTCCCTCACCCTCCTCTTCAGTCCTAGGCCAAAACAGGCATAGGCCACAAGGCCTGGTGGCAGAGCAGTCCTAACTCTCAGAAGGTCAGGGAACCAAGCAGGCCAGAGGCAAGAAGCCCTGAAACAGGCCCAGAAGCTTCTATTAGAGGGCAGTGCCCTGCCTGGAGTCCATTCACTACCCATCTTGGGGCCTCAGCCTTGGGCCAGAACTGGGTCTTTCAGCCACCACGAAGGAGGCAGTACCAGGCCAGGTCTCTTCTATCTCAAGAGTCCCCTAGGCAGTGACTTCTGACCCCAAATGCCCAGTCCTTGGCTGTGCCTCAGGCAGCATAATGCCATCTGGGCTGTCAGAGAATCAGAGGGTGCTTCTTTCAGCCTTGGCTTGGAATGGGGGGCTAGCACCCTATCTGACCTACTTCTCTTTCCTCTCCACCTGCTTTCATTCTCTGCTTCTCTCCCCCAGCCTTCACTGTCCCCTCAGGGGCACTCCGTCCCCCATGCCCGCTGGGCCCCTCCCCCATCCTTCCCCAGGGTGCCAAGTGCAAGCACACAAAGGGCCCGATGGTGCATTGTTAGCCCAGCCCCCGCTGCCCGCCGCACCCTCCTGGGGCGGGCACTAGGCCAAGGAGGAGCTGGGGGCCCTGGGTGCCAGGGGGCACCACAGGGAAGGGAGAAGAGGTCAGCACCTGTCCCAGACACTGGGGTGCACACCAGCCAGGCCGAGTAGTGATGAGAGTGCCCCATTAGAGGCAGGCCTTTCTCCATGACACCTGAGCCCAGTGGGCACTGCCTTCTCTCCTCCCCAGAGCCCCTCTGTGCTGGCATTAACCCTTTCCTGACCCTTGCACTAAGGCTGGGGGGTGTGGTTCCCAAGGGAGGGGACAGTGTCTGGGGGTGCCAGTAGGCTGCATCGTGCCCACAGCAACCATGTAACAGAGGCACGCTGGGGAAGCTGGGGTCCCGGGGGCCAGGGACAGGAGGCAGTGACAGAGATTTCTTCTTGTTTCATCAGCTGCTCCAGAGGGAGCCCCCTGTCCTTCTTCCCAGGCACCGCTAAGGAGGAACACTAACTACCTCCCAAGCTCAGTTACAAATATGTCCCTCCCCAGACCAGCACAACACTCCTTGTGCCCACTCTCCCCTCCCAACCTGATGCCCACTCCGTGCCAGCTCTCCCAGCAGTGCCAGGCAGGTACAGGGGTGACCAAACCAGTTGGTGTGTGTGGGGGAGCACAAGGCAACCCCATAATCCTCCAGGCCTCACCCCCACACACATACATCCTCAGGGAACAGAGTTCCCATTCTGGTTTAACCCATCACTGCCCAATCTGGCTACCCTTGCCCCTGATAAACTGCCTCCCTCCTCAAGGAGTAAGTTGGGGGAAGGGGAAATAGCTGCGCTGACTCATTCCCATTCTCAGCTGCAGCTAAGGGTCTCTAAGGCATTAGGGTGGGGGTCAATTCAAGAACGCCCTCCACCTGGCCCGGAAGCCAGGACAGCCTGCTGGTCTCCCCCTCTCTCCAGCACCCACTTCCGGTGTCCCAAACTAGGTCAGCAGTGCTCGTTTCCTGTGGGTCAGCTAGCACCAGCGCCTCTGCCCCTCCCCTGCTCCGGACCCAGGCTCCCCGCCCCCCCCGGGGCGCCCCGAGGTCTCACCACGTCTCAGCCGCCCTTTGATACGTGGGGGTTGTGCGGGCGGGGGGCAGGGGACCCGCCCTCTCTCCAAACACCAGCGGGGCCGGGGCGCCTGGGCAGGCACGTGTCCGGGCACAACCCGCTGCCCACGCCGCTCCCCCACTCCCGCCAACACCCCCCCCTCTAGCCGGGACACGTCGCTTGCTGACTTGGGGTGGGGTGAGAGGAAAGAAAACTGGAATTGGAAAGCAGCGCCCCCCACTCCTTTGAATGGCAGCCCTCTCCCAGCAGCGCTTACAGTAGGCTCTACAACACAGTAGCGACCCCCATTCTGGGTAGGGGCAGGTGCGCCGGAGTCGGTAGGGGTGCGAGTGGCAGGCAGAATCCTTCCTAGTAACCCACCCTCACCCTTGGGTTCTAGGACATGAGCTGGCTTTGAAAAGGAGGCGGCGGGACTAGAGCCTGAGGAAGGGAGTGGAATTGAGGGACGGCGGAGAGAGGGGTTGTTCTCTGTCGCTCAGAGGTTGTCGCTGAGCCCCACTACCGGAGTGAGCGCGGCTCTGGAAGCGCAAGAAACCGAATAGTCTAGCTGGTAACTTTCCCCCCGGCCGCGGCTCCTCCTGCGCTCCCCCCACCCCCATTGAAACTGGCTTGGGTCCAACCCACAGCGCCAGGGGGCGCGGGGGGGCGGGGGAGCGCGTTGTCCTAGTTAGAGTCCGACAGCGTTTCCATTTCCTCAACTCAGTGGGGTCGGGGGTCTACCCCTAAAGTCACGAAGGAGAACTGGGGGAGCGCTCAGCGCGCCTGGCCCTCTCGGCATCGCGGAGCCGCCAGTCTGCTAGATCCATGAAGTGCAGAGAAAGTTTCTGGGGACCCTCCGCCCCAGGTTGGGAGCGGCCGCAGTTCCTTCTCTACCTTTCCTCCCAGTTAAAATCAATTCCAAAGAACTGGGATATTGGAAAGGCACTGGGAAGGGGAGTGGTGGGAACCTAGTCGCATGCATGTGTGTGTGGGGGTCCTACTTACAGGACGGACGAAGGGCACTGCGGTACTCTGGAGTCTTGGGGGACCCGAGGCAGGAGACAAAAGTGGGGTACACTTACCTCTCCGCCGTTGGGTCCGCTGGCTGGAGCTGCTGAGGCACAGTGTGTGGGGAGAAGCTTGTCCCCCGCAGGCCGGGGGCTTGGGGCCCTGCTCCGGTCCTGGTCAGAAGGCCGCGGTCAGTCGCTCGCCGCTCTCTGCTGGGGGGCTCCTCCTCCGCAGCCCTCTGCCTCCTCCTGCCGCCCGCCCCCCCCTCGGCCGCGAGAACCGTACATTCACCTGGCTCCCACCCCCGCCCCCTCAGGGCCCGCCTCACCTGTCCTGCTGTCTCACCTGTCCTCCTGCTTGCTTTCCCCCCATCCCTCCCTCCCTCCCCCGCCCCCTGCCACCCCCCAAACTCCCCCCTCAACCCTTAGCAACACCCTCTGTCACTTCCTGGTTTTTCACCCGCCCCCCAGGCCCCCTCCCTCCACCCAATAAGGAATAAACTTCAACCCCTTGGTCCAGCCAGTCCGGCAGGGCGCAGATGGGTCCCTCCCTCCTTTCTCGCTCCCTTCGTCAAGCTCTTACTTTGCTCTCCGAGGCCTTCCTACCCTCCTCTTTCCACTCTTTTTCTCTCTCTCTTTCTCCCTTCACCTGCCGTGGGAGTCCTCCCCCCGTGTCTGTCAGTCTGTCTGTCTTGTCTCTTCTCTCTCCCCTGCTCTTCTCTAGCCCCTATCTCTCTCCTCTAGCCCCCATCTCTCGCAGTCCACCTTAACTCGAGCTCGCCCGGACCCCTATCCAGCCCTCCGCCGCGGCTCCTCCCAGCCGGGCACTCCTCGCCCCGTCTGTCCATTGGCCTTAACACCTGCCATCTCAACTGGGTCCAGCCTTGCGTTCGGCTGGGGCGGGGACG